>NC_081407.1:761613007-761913007 GCF_030272615.1 Cryptomeria japonica | reverse complement strand
ATTACTATGGAATGGGGATTTTGGATTCATAGAAACAATTGGGCATGATAAATTTCAAGAAAATTGGGCATGATAAATTTCCCATTCAAGATTCAAAAGCATATTTCATATTCAATTCTAAAGTTCTAGATCTCCAAAGATTCCTTTGATTAAGATCCTTGATCAGTTTTTCTTTGTTGTTTCTTTCTTGTGAGATTGTTACTCCCCACCAAAAGATAGACTCAAAATCTATCTTGAGATATAACATCCATGGAGGTTGCTAACATTATAAGTCTCAGCTTCATTTGAAGCTCTACCCTTGATGAGATACCAAAACCTGTGTGCAAATGCTCCCTTTGGACAAGCTGCCAACTTCACTTGAGTGATATGCAACTCAAACGTTTTCTCTCTGCTCAAGCTAGCAGCTTGATATTACTAGTTCATACTATATGTGCTTTCCAAAACAAGTGGAATTTTTCAATGCAGTATAATGAGGTGAGTTGACCACTCTAGTAGTTGCAATTTATTTTATCTGATAAATCTCTTTTTGATTGGTTAATTGCAGATTATGGTCTGCTCCCCTTTATATATGGTATTTCCAAAAACAGAAAACAGTTTGATGCTACTACCCTGGGATAGGGGAGCTCTAGGGAGCTCAGATAGATCCAAAAACAATTATCCTGCACCTAACTCCAGAAACAATTATCCTGCAACCAAGTCCACACAGCGACCCAGGAAGAATTCCTGGCAAGGACCAGCCACTTACATGACACTGAAACCCCTGGCGAGAGAAAACATGTTTAATCGAGGCTACCGACCTAGACAATCTCAGAATCTAAGTTGCTGGTTAGGGTTTAGACCTGGGGTTCAAGGCTTGAGTATGCCACATGGCAGTTTTTTGTTTCTTGGTTTGGGTTAGGGTTTGGCCATATGTATACGTAAGGAATTAAAAATATATACATATATAATTTAATAATATAATATTTTATTATAAATATTTAAATATAATATAAAAATTTGTAAATAAATATAAATATAAATAATTATATATTATATAAGCATAGTATTATAAAACTATATAAAATATAATAGATTAAAATGATAAAATGCAAGTCATAAGAAATTAAATTTCTATTGAATAAAATGAAACCATAGTGGGTAATGCCTTACATTAATAAGTATTTTGATCAATAATAACAACACCAACCATCCAAGCAAGAAGCAATAGCAATAGTAGTTGTCTAAGCAATAAGCAATAGCAACAATAGTTGTTTAAGCAAGAAGCAATAGTGCAACGATTCTTCGATTGGAAGAACATCTTTTTATCTCATCCTTCTTACCCACATAGGAACTTGCCTCAAGGAATACATCTCTTGGATCAAATGGTAGTAAATGTTCGATAGAGAATAGTTGGGTCTGAGTGTGATTTGTTTGCCAATTGCACAAAGTTACCCTAGCCCCTTGAGCATTCGTTAACAACCATTCCGGTGGAATTTTAGATCAAAAAATTACAAACATTTACAAGAAGAAATTTTACAAAGCTGAATGGCCTTGAAAATTCATTTTTCAATTTTAAATCCCTTTTTTGTTTTGGGTTTCCCTAGGTATGGACCTACAAGGTATTTGGCATACTTGGGTGAACCCTAACTTATCTCATCCTTGAACTAAAACCCGTGCTGTAGTTTTGCAATTTGGCAGGCAATTTTGAGGAACTTGGTAACTTAGATTGAAAAATAATAGTGTAAACTATTGTTGATCAAAGTGACATCCCCAGAGCTTTCATTAGAGCTTGTACTAGAACTCGGAGATTCATAACCACCTTCCACCGACAGATTTATGAATAGTATGTCAATGGTCCTTAAGGCATTCTATTCTTCCACACCTTTTCTTTCACAGGAAGCTCCAACTTCAGTTCATGAGTTTCCAGAAATCCTCCCCAATTAAGCTTGCCTCAACCATCTACAAGAATGTTGCCACCTAGGTGAGTTAACCACATCTTCCAAAGAATAGAGGCTCTCTACTTCTGCATTCCCTACAAGCCCGGCAAAACAGTCAATCAATTTTCTTGCATTAAGGCGATATGTTGGCATGATGTTGTCTTCACTGAGATCCTTAGTGATCCCAACATCTTGGAGAATGTCCATTATGATGGAGAGGAAACTTGACATGATATCATATGCCATAAACTGTTGAGGAAGATGTTTGGAAGATCACTTCCTATCATTGATGTTATTGTACCTTCAATCATAGGAGAACCAATATAGAATAGTTGCTGAAGCCTCTAGAGGTCATATTTGACTACGTTCTTCTCCCATTTCCTTGGGTAGATAGATTCTTCAATTCATTGTGATGCAGGAGGATCAACTAAGAAAAATTGAAATACAAAACTGCCAAAAAGGAGAGGTAAATATTGTTGATGCATGATAGCCTCGGTAAGATAAATGATTGAATGAGAGATATATGAAGTCTCTCATTCAATCATCTATCTTATCGATAGACTATGATAAAGACTTCAGTTATCATTCCTTCATTTGATGATTATTCTTCGACTTATATATATACAACCTTGCTTGCAAATTCCGATCAACATCGGATTCTTAACCCATGTCTAACTACTGATAATTATCGGTTGTAAATCATAAAGCACAAAATACCTATTGGTATCTGTTTACCTTGTTAATCATATGCACACCGATTAGTATTGGTCAAACATGTTAACAATATAAATACTGATTTCTATCGGGTTAAGTAAATGACTGCATACATACCAATTAGTATTGGTTCACTTGTTAATGATATACATGCCGGTTAGTATCGGTTAACTTGTTAATGATATACACGCCGGTCAGTATCGGTTAACTTGTTAAGTTTTATATATACCGATTGGTATAAGATAAATGCGATTATGATTGAAGAGGTGCGATCAAGTAATATCTTGATCGTTCATGTCTAGACATGACCGGTCAAGGTATTGCTTGATCCTCGTTGTTGGCATATATATATATCAATCGGTGATTATGAGGAGGACATTGAAATTCAGAAATGCTCCTTCTCCATCTGCATCATACCAGATAATAATCAGATCTATTATATTAAGAAATAACATATACCTGAAAGAAGAAAAATAACCTTGAATATAACTTGCATCTTGAATTGAAAATCTAATAACATTTACATGGTATCAGAGCTATAGTTAAATCGAACCTGAGGCTATTCACTTTTGTGGAAAATTCAAGACAAGCATATATTCAATATCACATTTCTTCTAATGGCTAGCACTATCAGATTCGAAGATAGACTCAGAGGAGGTGATGACTTCTTAGCATGGAAGTTCAGAATTCAGATGATTCTAAAAGAAAATAAAGTCGAATCATTTGTAAAAACTGAAACTACAGAACCCGAGACTGAACCTGACAAAACAACTTGGATAGAGGGAAATGAAAAGCCATCAAAATCATAGTTGATGGGGTGAGAAATAATATTATGCCCATCACAAGGAAACATGAAACGACCTACAACATGTTCAAAGCACTTAAAGATGCATTTGAGATATCCAATGCTAGTAGAACCTTTGGCTTTAAAGAGAAATAAATCATATAGCTATGATCAAAGGGGAGTCAACCAATGCCTACTTCATGCGGATATCAATCCTAAGGGATGAACTAGCAACCCTTGGATATGAGATCCAAAGCAAAGAATTAACAGTCATTGCTCTAGATGGGTTGCCTAGTATATGGGAAACATTCGTCCAAGGCATCAGTGCAAGGGATAAATTTCCAAAGTTTGATAGGCTAAAGGCAGATTGTCTCCAAGGTTGAATAAGAAAGGGATCAAACAAAAGAATATAGATGAAGATCTTCAAGTCCTAAATACAAAGTCCAACAAGAAAAACAAGCAGAAAGAATTTAGGAAGAGGAAAGGTCGTCATGGCAAGAACACCTTCAAGAAGGATCTCTCACAGATTCAATGTTACAGATGTGACAAATTCGGGCACTATGTTGCCAAATGTCCAGAAAGAGCCAAACAACTAGCCACATTTGCCAAAGCAGGAAAATCTAAAAGGGAAGATGACACTGAGAAGTATGTACTCTACTCAACACTTACAAACCAAACATCAAACAAGGTTAACTCCTGGGTGATCGACAGTGGCTCATCCAACACATTACATGGTTTAGAGAAGTGCTAGACTCCGTGGTAGAGGAGAATGATGAGGAAGTGACTATCGAAGATGACTCCACGCATCCAGTTAGAGGAGTTAGAACCTGCACCATCAAATTAAAGTCAGGCGTATCATTGCAAGTTAAAGGAGTACTATATGTCCCAGGCATCAAGAGAAACCTAGTCTCCATATCAACACTAGAGGATAATGGGTACAAAGTGACCTTCATGGACAACAGGGTGTTGGCTTGGCCAAAGAATTCATCTATCAAGAAAGCTAAAACCATTGGTCAAAGACAAGGCTACTTGTATGAGCTGTGCACAAAGCCCAACCTAGCCCTAATCCATGAAACTACAGATGCTAATGAAGTTTGGCATAGAAGACTTGGTCACCTGAATTTTAGAGCTTTATCATCATTGGGAAACCTTGTCACAGGCCTACCTAAGTTAAAGCAATATCATTTAGGGGCATGCAAGGGATGCGCCCTAGGTAAAAATGCTAAAGGTGTTTTTCAAAATAGCAATAGGAAAACAAACAAAGTTCTAGAGTTAGTTCATTCTGATGTATGTGGACCTATGTCCGTACCTTCTTTAGGGGGATTTTTGTATTATGTAATATTTGTTGATGACTACTCTAGGAAAACTTGGATCTACTTTCTGAAATGTAAAGAATCAGAAGAGATCCTTAATAGGTTTAAGGAATTTAAATCACTAACAAAAAACTACTCAGGAAATAAAATCAAAACCTTAAGAATTGACAATGGGGGGGAATACACATCAGATTTGTTTAAAGATTTTTGTAAAATTGTCGGTATTAAGAGGGAGCTTACTATACCCTATAACCCTCAACAAAATGGGATAGCTGAGAGGAAAAATAGGACAATTGTAGAAGTTGTCAAAGCCATGATTCTTGATCAGAATCTAAATACCAATCTTTGAGCAGAAGCAACAAGCACTGCTGTATATATACAAAATAGATGTCCTCACTCCCATCTTGAAGCTAAAACCCCTGAGGAAGTCTTTACTAAAACAAAGCTAGATGTCAACCACTTTAGAATATTTGGGTGTCCTGTCTATATTCATGTACCCAAGGAGAAAAGGTTAAAATTAGAGCCTTATGGAAAAAGGGGATTACTTATAGGATATAGTGAAACCTCCAAGGCCTACAAAATCTATATACCTGGTCAGAGGAATATTGAATTGAGTACGGATGTAATCTTTGAAGAAGACTTAGCCTTCAAAAGAGCTCAAAGCTCAATAGAACCTGGAGTCTATATCCCCACCCCTAGAATAGAGGAAGACTCTACTCCTGAGCTTCAGAGGGAGAGTCTTGAGGAAAATATAGGTGAAACTCAAAACCCACCTAGAGAGAATTTCAAGAAAAGACCACTATGGGCCACGAAAACTGTAGAAGAAGCTCAGAAGTATGTTGCTCCTTCAGGAACCTTCAGAGAAAGTAAAAGGCCTAACAAACTCACCAACTATGTCGCTTTCATGAATGATCTCTCAAAAGAAGAACCTACTAATGTATCAGATGCACTTAAACATCAAGTATGGAAGAATGCCATGTCTGAGGAATACCAATCCATTATGAAAAATGATGTTTTGGAGATTGTCCCTAGGCCACCTGGGAAATCTGTTGTCACCTCCAAATGGCTCTTCAAAATCAAACACGCTGCAGATGGCAGTATTGAGAAACACAAGGCTAGATTTGTAGCCAGAGGGTTCTCTTAAAAGGAAGGAATTGATTATGAAGAAACATTTGCACCTGTAGTCAGATACACCTCAGTAAGAGCGGTCTTAGCCATTGCAGCATCAAAGGGATGGAAAGTTCATCAGATGGATGTTAAGACAACATTCCTTAATGGTGAGATCTCAGAAGAAGTATACCTAGAGCAACCTGAAGGGTTTGAGATTCATGATGCAGAGTCTCATGTGTGTAGACTCAAGAAAGCTCTCTATGGGCTTAAATAGGCTCCCAGGGCCTAGTATGAAAGAGTTGATACTTATCTCTCAAAACTAGGCTTCTCCAAGAATGATGCAGATCCTAATCTCTACTATAAGCAAAACAAAGGTGATATGGTAATATTGATTTTATATGTTGATGATTTGTTAATCGCAGGAAAATATCACCTCATAGATCAGTGTAAGAAAGACCTTGCTAAAGAATTTGATATGAAGGACTTTGGACTCCTTCATTATTTCCTAGATTTGGAAGTATGGCAGAATTCTGATGGCATTATACTAAACCAGGGTAAATATACCTTGGACATTTTGAAGAGATTTGGAATGCTAAACTGCACATCCATGACCTCTCCAATGGAAACAAACCTTCATAAACTTAAGGAAGCAGCAGCAGAATCACAACCCTCAGATCCTACTTTATATAGGCAAATGATTGGGTCCCTGATGTATCTTGTAAATACGAGACCAGATATCTATTATGCAGTTAATGTCTTGAGTCAGTTTATGTGTGAACCAAAGTAGATACACCTGGTAGCAGTAAAACATATCATGAGATATCTACAAGGTACCCTAAAACTTGGTCTCAAATATGAGAGTTGGAACTAGATCTACACGGATTCACAGATTCAGATTGGGATTGGGTTGGAAGTGTAACTGACAGGAAAAGCATCTCAGGGTGCTGTTTCAGTTTAGGCTCAACCATGATATCCTGGATCAGTAGAAAACAGTCATCAGTAGCACAGAGTTCCATTGAGGCCGAATACATTGCAGCTTCGATGGTTGCTCGAGAGGCAGGATGGCGTAGGTGTTGATTGTAATTAGGGATGGTGGATTCCAATTGCCTTGGGCAACATTGGAATCCGCCCAAGGGGCCAGCCCCTTCTCCAACGTGTTGGGCTGGGCCCTATACCTTAAGGCATCTCATAGAAACCCCAGCCACATACAAGATAGTGTGCTAAACATAATAGGGCCAACCCTATCTAATGCATTTAGGTTAAAGGAAAAACAATAAATTAAAGGTCAAGCCGACATAAATGGATTTTAGTATAAGCCAACATAAATGGATTTTAGTATAAGCCGACATAAATGGATATTGCATCATATAAATAAAGATACTTTCACCCCAATCAAACACACATTCAATACATCGTCATGCGAAATATCTACATCTGCCTAATGCGAATTTGAAGGAGCAATATCATAGCGAATCACATCTGCTATACCAGTGAATTACATCTGCCATTAAAGGGTGCAAAATTCATCCATGAGGAGAGCGAACTGAGGGCTAAGGTTGCAGTCCAACAAAGTGTAGACTTCATATGCAGACCTAGGGTTTGGACGTGATTGTTGTTGGAAGTGGTAAAGGGATGCTTGTGAAGGTGCAGTCTTGTGGAAGACATTATCAGCCCTAAGTGCAATCACCTTCAAGTACTTGAGATAAGTGTTGTAATCTTCATATGAATATAATCCATAATCAGATCTGAGGATCTTTTCTGGCTGTGTTTTTCCTCCTAGGAGATTTTCCCAAGGTAACTGTGTCCTGTTCTTATTTTGTTCATTTCTTTGTTATGCCTAAATCTGGAAAACTATAAATCTTTCATCTAATCAATTTAGATAGAAACTAAATTCTGGTTTTCTGAGTTTATATTAATCTGAAAGTGTTAAAACTAACATTAGGAAGTTGCGTGTGGGGTTATTTGGTGAACCAATGAAGCCTACAGTTATTCATTGCCCCAACCAAAGTTGTATAAAACTTTTAGTGAATCCAGTGTTTCATGACAGATTCAAACATATTGAGATTCCATATCATTATGTACGAGACATGGTAGATAGGAATGTGATCCAGTTGGAAAACATTTGTACAGGAGATCAGACAACAGATATTCTTACCAAACCACTTTCAAGGGTGAAAGTTGAGCACTTCAGAAAAGGTCTTGGTATGATTGAAATTTAATTTGCTTTGTACTCCTATGCTTATTAAGATATTTTATGTGTAAACTTCTTTGTCATGTTAGGAGTTTTATGGGTTTAACCCCCTATGTTCACGTCTAAGAGGTGACGATCTCTCAGATAATGAACACTTGTATGTAGACATTATAAGGTGACAATCTTATGATGTTTAAATCAGTTATCATGTTGGATCTTTGGTATGCCATGGCTGTGCCATGATTGTGTTGTGGTAAAACATTTGAATAAAATGTTAGTGCACATACCACAACTTGAATAAATAGAGAATTTAACTATTTTCCTATACTTATTTCTAAAGTATTGCGTATTTAGGCAATACTGATATCACGTGCTTAGGTGATATCTTGTCATCACAAGTTGATGTGATGAATGTTTGTATCACATGTTTAGGTGATACTTCATGTCATGTGCTTAGGTGATGTGATTTCCTGTATCAGATGATTGATGATACTTCATGTCACATGTTTAGGTGATATGATCTTCTAGAGAGTCGGATTATGTAAGGAATACTGACCATCATTAGAAATGTGATGCTAGATATGTTGTCTTTCATTTATCTTACCTAGCTAAGAGGGAGTGTTGATGCATGAAAGCCTCGGTCAGATAAATGATTGAATGAGAGATAAATGAAGTCTCTCATTCAATCATCTATCTTATCGATAGACTATGATAAAGACTTCAGTTATCATTCCTTCATTTGATGACAATCAACATCGGATTCTTAACCAATGCCTAACTACCGATAATTATCGGTTGTAAATCATAAAGCACAGAATACCGATTGGTATCGGTTTACCTTGTTAATCATATGCACACCGACTAGTATCGGTCAAACATGTTAACTATATAAATACCGATTGTTATCGGGTTTAGTAAATGACTGCATACATACCAATTAGTATCGGTTCACTTGTTAATGATATACACGCCGGTTAGTATCGGTTAACTTGTTCATGATATACACACCGGTTAGTATCGGTTAACTTGTTAAGTTTTATATATACCGATTGGTATAAGATAAATGCGATTATGATTGAAGAGGTGCGATCAAGTAATATCTTGATCGGTCATGTCTAATAGACATTGTTAGCGGCAATATTGTAAGCAAATAAAACTAGTTAATTAAGTTGTAAGTTGTAATTGTCTTGGTTAGTGGCAACCGAGGGATGGTAGTTGCGGTGCGACGGTTGGCGCTCGCACCCCCTCGGTATCTTTATATACTTCCGAATGTAACTTGGGAGACACAATGAGGAATAGAATAACACCTCTTATACTTTATCTGATATCTATGGCATTATTATTCTGCATTATGTGTTTTATCTGTGTACTTTAAGTTATTCACCCGAGAGGGTAAACATTTGGTGCCGTTGCCTAGACATACTCAGGAATGGAAGACGCGGATGGCGCACGGACACGTTGGGCCTACCCGTTGGTGAGATAAACCTAGAGGCTGACAACGCACAAATAGAGCTCTACAGTGGACAAGACACTGCGACGAGGGAATTTTCAATCCTGCTCTAGGTAGCCATCGAGACCTACGTCCGACGTGAGGCCACGGAGGTTGAAATCCCACCAAGTGCCGTGTGGACAGGACTGGAGGTTAGCTCGGCAGTAAATCGGTTGATGAACCACCTCCCCTGGTTGCTTGCACAGGCATCGCTGGCACAACAAGCTCGCCTGGAGGAGATTGCCCGGGAAGAGCGACGCCAACAAATCCTCCAACAGTACGAAGAATGCAGTTGTCGGGAAGCGGAGTAGGATGGCACAAGGCCAAGAAGGAATTGGACCCTGAACCCCATAGGGATAAAGGAACATTCTATATTCAAATAAAGGTGTCATAATATTTACAAGAGTTGTATCTGACGAAATGAATTAGTAAAGGCGCGTTTTGGTTTGTGTTGTGAATTATGGAAATGTATGGGAACTAATGCCCAACCTATTAAACAAAGATAGAAATAAGAAAGCAAAAACAGACAAGGGGGAGGCCGCGCAGAGGGCCTTGATTCTGGAACGACGAGTAGAACGTAGACGGAGGTTGAGACAACTTGCCGAAGGATGACCTGCTGAGGGGTTGCTCGAAGGGAACCAAGGAGGTGTCACGGAGGGTGCAGAAGCCGAGGGAAATTTCTACGCGTTGTCGGAACACCGTAGGGTGAGAAGCCATGAAGAGTTTTTGGAGGAAACAAGGTTATGGAGGAATCTAGTTGAAGAGACCCGGGATCAATTTAGAAACTTATCCCTTACGCCACGAAGTGAGGATCACCAAAGGGAGCCAGGGGTGGGCGCGGGTGAGAACAGAGGGGAGGACAACCGTACGGTTGTAGGTGCCACACACGACAGGCAAAACACCATACCTCCAGTCACCTGCGCAGGACACACCATCGGCGCCGAAGGGAGTGGTGCAGGGGCACAGACACAGCCACAGCCACCTCCAGGAAGACGACCCCCATTGATGGCGGGAAAACAGAAGTTGCCTAAATTCAACGGAGATGGCAACGATGACCTCGTATGGCACTGCCGTACGTGTGAGACAATATGGCCAGCCAACAGGGTAGTTGACAAAGCGGATTGGGTGGTGCAGTTCCCTGCCACCTTGAGAGGGGTAGCCATTGATTGGTACTCTGATGTGGATAAAGTAAAGGTGGGAACATGGGATGAACTACAGAAAGCTTTCGAGAAGGAGTTTCGACTCCTTCGAGATGATAATGAGATCGTGGAGGAGATATTAAACACAAAATAGGGAAAGCACGAGACAGTGTGAACATACAACCGATGGTTAAAGGAGTTACTGGGGAAGATGGAGAACCAGCAGGCTGACGAACTAAAGAAAAGATGGTTCGTGGAAGGGCTGCGGTCATCCCTGAGGAGAAAGATGAAAATTGTATTGCCCACCTCATACAATGACGCGTACAACTGAGCAATGGATTTGGAAAGTGAAGGCAAAACATCGCGGAAGGAAAAGGACAAGTCCTCTGCAGAAGAGTCGTCCTTGGGAGAAAGCAGTAGTGACGAATCATCAAGAAGGTGCAAGCTCTTCAAAAGGATATGCACCGTATGTTGAAGGAATTTAAGAACATTAAAGGAAGCACGAGCAAAAACGAAGAGGTGTGGTGCACTGATTGTAAGGAAGAAGGCCACACAAAAGGCACTTGCCCGAAGAAGGCCTTTTGTGAGATTTGCCAAGTGATGGGACACTCCATCAAGGAATGCCCATACAACATGAAAACCCGAAGTACGCAAATGAGCCAAGTGTTGTTCACGAAGCAGGCCACAACATCCGCACCAGTGGGTACGGCCCAGCAAACCAACACAACGACATCATCTGGAGGTTACCGGGACAACAGACGCGGCGGCGGAAGGAATAACAACAATAACAATAACGGAAGCCGTATCTAGTATGATGCCAAGGGCCGGCCAATGATCCAATGTAGGGCTTGTAATCAGTGGGGGCACTTCGCTCGTGATTGCACGAAGGAAGCCACCCCTCAGCACCTTTGCCGATGGTGTGGGCCAGGCGACCATGAGGATGCAAATTGCCCAAAGGCAGGGGTTAATCTCCTCAACATTGAGAAGGCTGAGAAGACTGGTGAGAAAGAAGTATAGAAACGGGACTCGCCCAGACTTGCCTAGACTCGGAGAGTCCGAGTACGAGTCATGCTCGGCAAGTCCTAGGGGCTCGGACTTGGACTCGTCCGAGTCTGGTGAGTAAAATCGCCAGACTCACTGAGTTGGCGAGTTTGGCTCAAACTCGCCAAACTCGGGGAGTCCTGAGCCCCAAACTCGGCTACTGCCTAGCTTAAGTAAAATGACAAAAAAAAGACATTTTAAAAAGTTTTTTTAAAATGAATGGTCTCGTCTTTGTTCACTACAACGTCCGCCTGAGAATGAGAAAAATTAGGGTTACAACATGTCAGCTAATAGAAAAATAACACCCGACGCCTTTATTGAATAATAAGTTTTTTTGGCCTCGCGGGGCGTTGCCCCTCGACCCCGCCCTGTATCGCGACAGGGAGCGTTGCCCCTTGACCCCGCAAGGGGTGATGCCCCTTGACCCCACCTTGGGGGCGCTGCCCCCAAACCCCTGTTGAAAAATATGGGGGGAAATTGCGTCGATAGAAGTAGGGAAAATTTAACCTCCGAGTCTGACACTGATTGGATCGACTAGGTAGATATAGAGGCTGAGATTGTAGCCACGGCAGAGGAGGAGCGGAGAGCACGAGCACAAACAAGAGATTCAAAGGCAGATAGTGACACGGATGTTCCTGATGCTGGTGAGCATGGCATGGTGTCACAGGGAGCGGCCATGGCTGTCCAATCATCCAGGACCTACCTTAGATGCCTTCGTAGGGGGCCGGGGCCGGGGCCGGGGCCGAAGGGTGCTGTCGTGCAGGCTTCTCTGAGCCATAGGCTTGTAGTTGTATTTACCTTTGGTATTTGTATGAAACATTTGATGATGATCATATGATGACATGTATTTTTTATTCCATGAGTTTTGTAATATTGTATACATTTGACAATATTTATATATCTATGTTTGTTATTTTCTTCAGCTACAATTTGCGTTTATGCTTATGTGATTGATGTATACTTGTGTATGTAATCAAATGAGCTGAGTTTGATGATGTTATTGTGTCTTTAAGGTGTATTCAATAAAGGGTGTCTGAAACAAGTTTAAAATCTTTAAAAATCTCTAAATTTCTCGAGTTTTTCACTTTCCCGAGTCCAGTCGAGTTTGGAGCCGAGTCTGATGCCGAGTCTCGAGTCCGAGTCCGAGTCGGCCTTGTCGAGTCCGAGCCGAGTTCGAGTCCCGTTTCTTTGGAAAGAAGTACTGGCGATCACCCGTGCTCAGACGAAAAAGGCCACTTATCCCGACCCCTGTACGGAGGAGAGATTACGGGAGGCAAAGGCCAATATTGAACATGAGATGAACGGTCGGACGACGGAACAACGAGGTGGTGAGTACATCATCCCGTACAGAAGCTGAAAATAACATTATTGGGCAAGTACTGCAGATGGAAGTACCTATAAGGGTAAAGGACCTTCTAGAAACAATGCCACAGTTAAGAACTGCCATTTTTAGTTCCATGCAAACCACTACGCAGGCACCTTTGTGTGCCACACGAGCGGAAGTTTCGGTCAGCCCCTCGGCTGATCCAATGTTGTTGGCCTTAAATAGTGGTCGGCATCTTGCTGTAGTAGAGATGGGAATTCTCGGGGCTATCCTCAAAGACACCATTGTGGACAGAGGTTCAGGGGTGAATGTACTGCCAGAGGATACGTGGAAGAAGCTGGGGAAGCCAACACTATGGCCACCCATGTTCAGCTTGGTAGGTGCAAACCAGCACGACATCAAGCCACTCGACACCCTGATGGCCCAGCCGGTCACCATCGGCACGCAACCCTTCATACTAGATTTTGTGGTAATCCCACTCAAGAAGGGGTACGACGCCATCTTAGGCAGAGGGTGGCTGGTTACAGCAAAGGTGAACTACGACTGGAAAAAGAACACCCTTTCTATGGAGAAAGGGGGGCGAAAGTACACCATTGATCTGAGGACCCAGGTTGTCGGTGAGGAACTGACATCATCTTCGGAATCAGAGGGTGAAGGAAAAGGCAACTTGAGGGACGAAGGATGGGGCTGCAGGGAGCCCAACGACGAAGGGATTCTCAAACTAGGAGAGTGCTCCGAGGATGAGACAGGGTCAATGAATGGGCTCTTCCACTAGCAGATGGAGGATTGCGAAATGTTCCAGAGTTATAGTGTCGAAGTAGAGGAACCAGAGCAAGTAACAGAGGAGGTGTACCTGGCAGAATACAAAGAATATTGGAAGGGAGACGCCCCAAACCTCGGTGATGTAGATAATCCCAAGATCATTTGTGTCGGCAACAATTGGAACCCTGTGTGGAAGGCCGCAGCGTTCAAAATCTTTATTATTCTTCTTCTTCTTATGTACGGGAAGGAGACCGTGGTCCCTGTAGAATTTGTGGTTCCAGGTCTTCAGATGGCCATTGAAAATAGATTTGCCACCAACCGTTCCAAATTGAAACCCTACCACGAGAAGCGCGCAGGGGACCCGAGAGGCAAGGACACCCGAGAGTTCGGAGGGGAACCCGATAGGATGGAAGGGGACCTGAGAGGTCGGGCAGGCGACTCGAGAGGCACGGGACCAAAGCGGGAGAGTCTCGGGCGAGGCAAACCGAGAAAGGGCGATCCCAGAGGCACGAAACCCGAGCCGAATCTGGACACTTAGAAAATAAAAAAATAAAAAATCCGTATGATTCGTACGAAAAAAAAAGGGAAGAAGAAAGCCACGGTGGGACCATCGTGCGGTGGCAACGTCGACGGTGGGACCACCGGCGGTGGCAACGTCGACGGTGGAACCACCGTGCGGTGGGACCATCGGTGGTGGAACCATCGACGATGGGACCACCGTGCGGTGGAAACCACCGTTGCCGCAAGGAATAAAGGTGCAGAGACATAAAACGCAAACATTAACGCAGCCCCACACAAACACGCAGCCCCCGCACAAACGCACTCCGCCCAACAACGCAACACCCACGCAAGCACAGGGCAGGCACACACAAGGCATACGCAGCCATACACAACCATCCAGGAGGTAGTTAAGCGTTCAGCGTGCAGAAGGAGGTCCGTACGGTGTGCATGGTAGACGGTTGGTCATGTATTCCGTATGGGGTGATCCGTACTGTGGAGGGGTGTTGATCACACGGGAAGATGGCCGTACGATTGGAGGTGTCAGTGTTGTTGTTGACCGTACAAGGAGGTTGTATGGCCGGGGTGCCATCGGGGACATTACAGTGGAAAAAAAACAAAACAAAAAAAACGATGACGACCAGATTGAAAAATCATTCGATGACATCTGGAGCCAAGACGCTGAAAATATTAGAGTGGAGAAGAAGGGTTTTGACATCTTAAAATATCACAGAAATGATGCGCGCCATGGACTTCCGTGTCGTTCTGAAGGTTGTAAATTGGTGGCGCACCTGGGGCATTGCCCCCAGACCTCGCGAGGGGCGCTGCCCCTCGGCCCCGCTGGGGCGCTGCCCCCAGACCCCCAGTTTATTTTTGAGCTACAATACACTTTTTGAGTTGGACAAAGGGCATCAGAGAAGGCACGGTAAGTGTTGGGTTGTCCCGTACTGTGAGAAAGAAGCCTGCAGCTAAGTATTGGCGGGGAAGCCATAAGCCGTAGAGGGAGATGGATTTGGAGGTTGCGAACAAACAGAGTTTGAGGGAAGGCATTGCAAGAACGCGAAGTCATACAGCACCAGAGAGTTATTCAGTTCAGTTATCAAACTTTGGGGAGTGTGATGGAGGATTTGAGGAGTCTCCTAGCCTTTGTGCTCGAAGGTTGTGGCCACTTCTAGGCATGAATGGTACGCTTTGAGGAACTCGGAGTATGTCTCGGCTGGACGTGAGGTTGCCTTGGTGGATGCATAGAGGGCTCGGGAGGAGCTGACCACCAAGTTGGAGGCAGTACTAGCATGAGACTTAGCTCGGCTTACCCAAGAGTTGGATGCCGAGAGGGCAGCGCGGGTGGCTATCGAGGACAAATTGGCTAGGGAGACAGTGTCATTTGAGTAGTAGTTGGTGGAGGCTGACAAGCATGTTTTGCAGACAAGTTGGGTTTAGGCACAAGAGGATTGGGCTATCAAGGAAGAAACAAAAACAACAAAAACAAGAAAAGAACTCTTGCAGAAGCAATAATGGTGACATCCGCACTTGAGCATAGGATGGTAGCAGAAAAGGGTTTTTAAGCGAGGACGCAGCAGGTGTATAAGTTCCGGGCTCGACTGGCGTCAACAGTTCTGTTTAATGTCATCTCTATTTTGTATTAAGTCGTTCGGAGACGACTTCTTTTCTTTTGGGGGGGATGATGTTAGCGGCAATATTGTAAGCAAATAAAACTAGTTAATTATGTTGTAAGTTGTAATTGCCTTGGTTAGTGGCAACCGAGGGATGGTAGTTGCGGTGCGACGGTTGGCGCTCGCACCCCCCCCGGTATCTTTAGATACTTCCGAATGTAACTTGTGAGACACAATTATGAATGGAATAACACCTCTTATACTTTATCTGATATCAATGGCATTATTATTCTGCATCATGTGTTTTATCTGTGTACTTTAAGTTATTCACCCGAGAGGGTAAACAGACATGACTGGTCAAGGTATTGCTTGATCCTCCTTGTTGGCATATATATATCAATCGGTGATTATGAGAAGGACATTGAAATTCATAAATGCTCCTCCATCTGCATCATACCAGATAATAATCAAATCTATTATATTAAGAAATAACATATACCTGAAAGAAGAAAAATAACCTTGAATATAACTTGCATCTTGAATTGAAAATCGAATAACATTTACAAATATAGACATAACCAAATAATTCCTTTTTGTTGTTGGGTTCTAGCATTAGTTCCAGGGCTCTTTAAAATGCAAATATCATAGCCAATCCTAACCATGTTGTTTCCAGTGCTGTAATATTGCTTAACCCTTTTTTGGAAGTGGCAAACTTTAAACTTGAATCACTTCCGAAAAGGTGCTGCTGTCACTAAACAGCAATATTTGAATTGAAGCAGCGATCAAGTTAAAATATGATTGAAGAAACTCAACCAAACCTGACCTGCTGTCAGAAATGGTCTCCTGAAATGCTGTGGCTGTCTTAAGATTAGGAAAGCTCTTCCTTGTATTAACTAAAATAATCATCATGCTGAGGTAATCTTTAACTACACTCAGCTTCAAACATTTGTTAAGCGGCCTCCTTGGTTAGTATTTTATTCTAAACCAACAGTGAATAGTGAAAGGGAGTGGCAGATTTAAGCAAATTAAATCTTTCAAAAGAGATATGGCTACATGGAATGTCCATTTGATTATGTAATTACCAACTGAAAATTAATCAATCTTCACTTTATTTTCTGTGATTCTTAATCACTGATTTCATCTTGCATTTTGCCCTATAAATATTGAATATTTAATCTTAAAACTGAATTCATTGGGAAGCCCAATTGTAATCTTGGAATGGAATTACTAAATTGATTTGGAGGGTTTAGTCTAGGTTTAATTTCAACAAGGGGACATTACATATATGCTACAAGTGATGGGTATCTTTTCCATCAAATGCACATGGAACCTTTACTAGCTCCTGTTTGCTAGGGTGTATCACACCTAGCAAGTTGGATGTGGTATTTTACCCACTTCCAGCGTTATGTCTTTGGGGGTGGATTTGAATCTAGGAAGGAGCTCAACTATGGATGGTTTAATATTTTATCACTTAATTCATCCCATTTGATTCAGGTATCAACTGCTTTTACTTGCTCTTTACATGTGGTAATATGTATTACCCGGTCCAGGTGAGTTTCAACTGCTCTGAATAGGGTACAGCTGCTCTGGAGAGATTCCTGCCAATTTCTGAACTGTCCCGTAACAGGTTAATTTGCTTAAGATTGGTCATACTTCAACAAAATATATAAATAAAGAAATTGCAGTATAGACTGCATCATTCTGCCATTGGGAGTCTCTTTGTTGGCCAATTTAGAAGAATTGCTCTCTATTCATTAATTCTTGCCAAATACAGAGGGCACATATCTTATATATGCTCAATTCTTCTGGCTTGATCAAATCTAGCTTTGGTATGCAGGTACCCTGCACATCCATTTTATGATGGCAGATGGAAGTTCCCGGGCATTGGAGAATTCCAGTGCTATGATAAATACATGTGAGGATATTTCTTTTCTAGATTACATAAATTGTCTGTATATCAGATTCTTACATTTCTGATTGTCTCTGTTAATTGTTAAATTATTATTTCCTTCACAATTTATAATCTCCTTCAAAGGTTGTATGGGCAGGATGGAGGACTTGAAGCAAACTGCATTTCAGGCAGGAAAGCCTGAATGGGGGTTCACTGGGCCACAAGGTGCTGGTAGCTACAACAGCTTTCCTTTGGGGGAACCATTCTTCAAGGATGGACAGGGAACATTCTTGTCAGATTATGGACAGTTCTTCCTGGTATATCCAGCTTTCTTTTGAATTATGTGTGTTTCTGTGGCATTTATTTTGTACATGTACAACAGTACAATGCATATTGTCTTTGAACTTGTTCAGAAGTATTAATGAATAAAATAGGAAAGTAGGATCCTTCAACTGCTGTCCTTTCCCACAGAGATGTTGGTTGTAAGTAATAAAAAATCACAGAGAAATTTAGCAGCATTAGTGACAAAACGTGCCTTCATATTTTAAATTTGATAGAGTTAAAGATATATAGAGATGGAAGAGTTATAGCATCTCATATTTGCCAATTGAATGTAAGAAACAATAAAAAAGCTTGATTTTAGCTTTTTGCAGGAGTGGTATAGTGGGAAGCTGGTTGAGCATGCTGATTGTATCCTTAGTAAAGCTGTTAAGGTATTGAAGACACACCAAAGAGATGAACCAGACTCAGTTTTATTAGTTGCGAAAATTGCTGGAATACATTGGTGGTATCATACAGAGTCTCATGCAGCAGAGCTTACTGCTGGGTACTATAACACTGCCTACAGGAATGGTTATGACTCGATAGTTGCAGTCTTTGCAAGACATGGGACAGCAATTAATGTTCCGTAAGTTTGCCAACATTAAGCATAGTTTACATTGGGAAATTAATGAATATAGTCATTAAACAAATCCACTAGTAAATGCAACTCAAAAATTTGTTATAAGGTTTTTAAATTTTGCATCATATGCTCTGAAGTTGTGTGTATCAATTAACATTTTTATATAGAAGATTCAGTATCTGTAAACATGTGTGATCAGTTGTTTGGAGATGCTTGACAGCGAACAGCCAGAGATCTGTCATTGCAGTCCAGAAGGTCTCCTTAAGCAGGTAAGTGTTTCGTAATTTCAAACAACAATGAAGGTTCTCTTTTTCATCATGTTCAGGATTAATGTTCAAGCAAATAATTGAAACTTGCTTAAGCAAGTAGTTACTACATTTCAATGCATGTTTGCAAGACTTGTGCACTGATGTTTATGTGAATGGATTTTTCAGTCTCTGATGAAAAGGCAGAATTCTTAGTGTTACTTTTTGGGAGATTGGGTTCTGACTGAGCGCTACTAGAGTTGGAAAGAAACTTTGAGTCCATGTTTGGGTGTAGGTTTACATAAATATTAGTTTTGTTGCTCCAGATTCATGTCAAGACTCATCAGAGTTTTTGTATAGACTGTTGAGCGTTGCTTGCCTTCTAATATGGTTGCTATGATGATAATCTTTGGCTGCTTTTATCTACCTGAGTGTACACTTTATTTCTGTTATTACTTAACATTTTCATATCTTTCAGCATTTCTTTTGGTCTCTCTGTTTTCTCCCTCTTCCTTTTCTCTTGCAGCATGGAAATTGCAGCTGACTACTTGTAGTTTCTGTGTTTTATTCTCTGATGGCTATAAGTTTTATATATATTGGCTACCCTATTTATGCTGTCATTCTATTCTGCTACCTAATTATGAACACCTCTACAATTTTACAGATAAGAGAAGTTGCAATCCAAGGAAATATACCTTTAACTGGTGAAAATGCAATTCAACGATTTGATAAGGTAACTTTGTTCACCCTTGTGCTATACATGTACCACTGTTGTACACTGATTGATATTGGAGAATAGACATTATTGCGTATGATTGTGACTTTCTGTGCAGAGTTTCTTCTCTTCTTTTTCTCTCCGTTTGATCCTGTTATGTGTTTTATCAAACTTGATTTACTCTTGTTGTGACATTGGTCATGCCAGAAATGTCTCAATAAAAAATAGCTTCTTTCGGTTTCATCCATTTGTGCCATTCAGATCCTTAGATGTGTTTGAAATCTCCTATATACAAAATGGCTTTAGACTTCATTGGTTCCATACATTTTGCCTCTTCAGCTTTTCTTTCCATTTATATGTGATGCCTCTCATTTATTGTGATTTTGATGTGATACTCTAGGAGGCGTTCTGTCAAATTGCGATGAATGCTTACCAACGTCCACAAGTTATGAGAGCTTTCACATATTTCCGAATGAGAGAGACATTATTCCGGGCTGACAATTGGAAATCTTTCGTGCATTTTGTTAAGCTGATGTACAGTAAGTCTCATGATGGAGGCTGCAATGGCAAAATGTACAGTAATTTATGCAAAGCAGGATGATGTCATAGACATGCCAAGGGTTGGCTCAATATTCTTTCTATAGCTAAGGCTAATGTGTTATTTATAGCACCATGTTCCGTGTATATAATATACTTTTTTTTTATAGTGTATCTAGTTTTTACCGTTTTTATGATAAACCTCATATATATATATATCTTGAAAGACATCTCAGGAAAAGTAAAGAATTTGAAATTCCAATCAAGTCTGTTAGGGGAACTGTCTCGATCGTGCTGCTGTGCTGTTTCTTCATATTCTTTGGTTTCATTGAATTGCATAGTATTCAATTAGAAACGGATGGTACGTTAGAATGTTTCTTAGTTATATATGATTGGTGCACTGTATCTTTTTGTTGAAAACACAGCTTACGAAATGCTAAACGTCCAGTCTTGTAACAAGGCCTTTTTGGTACTCTGGCCAAGGAATGGAACAAAGCAATTTATTTTGTACAAGCTTTTAAGGTTTACATAATATTTTGTCTGTAACTTCCACTCCTAGTTGAACTTGTTGGAAAGTGTCTCAGGACTGTAACTTAAGAATCTTCCATGTTCTTCTTGTTATTAACAAATTTGCAATTTGTCATCAGAGCAAGCTCGTGTGCAAATTATTTATAAAATATTTTGTAAGATGCTAGAAATGGAGACGATCTGTTTTTGGGTCTACAGATGGCTTATAGTAATATATGGGACTACCCCATAGTCCTTGCAGGAGGCACCTAACTATGCTACAAACGAGACGTACATACTGTAAGGAAATAAAGTTTGCATTTAATAAATTAGGTGTTAGGTTAGTTGGGTGGGAAGTTATTCCTGTAACGGGAAAATAAGGCTACAAATCAATGTAAAATTATCTGATTGAATCAAATAGAATTTCATATTTTCATTTCATTTTTATCTGCAGCAATGACTTCATTTAATTTTATTTATGTTTGCTCTTATTTGGTATGCTATTTTCAACATTGGTATCAAAGCGTTGCAAATACCTCTGCCTGTGTTGGATTAAGATGCTGAAGGGATCTTGCTAGGCATTCAAATGGAAGACTAGTCGGAGATGCCTGAAGCATTGAACGCTGTAGAAGAGGCATTGATTGCAGAAATGGTGTTTGGCAAAGCTAAAGAAATTCAAATTGTTTTCTGGGCGTGATCCAGAAAAGTGTGAAGTAGAATTTTGCTGGGCATTTAATATGTATTTGCTGGTGATGTAAATGTTGTAAGTACAGCCATGTGAATCGTTGGTTTGTTGAAGCATCAATACTACACGAAGGATTGTATTTTACTTTATTCTGAAAAATCTATCTATGAAGCCATAGGGATGAAAGGAAAGTGTTTGGAGGCGAAGCAAAAGAGAGATTTTGTGCGAGTAGTAGTGTGGAAATACGCATAAGGTGTGGAGTTTAGGGCAGATGAGAAGTGATGACGACAGGTGCAAAAACCCCATCTCCAGCAGAAAACAAGTAAATAAATTTGAAGTTTTGTTGAGGCACTTAAATAGTTCTTAAGAGGTTCCATTCTCTTCTTTTTATTTTTATGGTAGTAGAGCGCAGCAAGTATACATATCTGATTTCAAAGTAGAATTTATAGTTGCCAAAATAAAGAGAAACACACCTTTTTTTTCAATAAGGAAACGTGTTGTCCAAAGGGTTATGGGAGGTATTCTCAAAAGCAAGCTTTTATACAAGGTTCTGAAAACATTAATTTCCAACTTTATTTTTGGGTGTTGGCATAAATTATTTTGTTTCATTGTGACACCAAATATTTGTGTTCTGAAAGCTATCTATGCTATGTCTGAGGAAAGATTTAAAAAATTCACATATTTGTGCTATTGGAAATCTGATGCATAGAATGTAAAGAAGGATCACACTGGAGGTTGGAGGAAATGGAGACAGGAGGAAATCTATCATACCGAGCTAGTTTTTCGCTTAGGGATGATTTATTGCACGAGAAGCATCTTTTCATTGCTAGTTCTTTTAAGAGCAAGAGGAGGTATGCAGTGGTTTGTTGGTTTGTGGATAATTGAATCTTCAAGCTTGGTGAGTTGTTGGTATGTGGATAGTCGAATCTACAAACTTGGTGAGTTGTTGGTATGTGGATAGTCGAATCCACATATTGGCAATGGATAGTTGAGTTTTAGTTGGATATCATAACATTTACGCAAACACGAAGAGTTCGGATTAATGTTGATGCAGAATTGGGTAATCAGCGTTGATGCATGATAGCCTCGGTAAGATAAATGATTGAATGAGAGATAAATGAATTCTTTCATTCAATCGTCTATCTTATGGATAGACTATGATAAAGACTTCAGTTATCATTCTTTCATTTGATGATTGTTCTTCAACTTATATATATATACAACCTTGCTTGCAAATTCCGATCAACATCGGATTCTTAACCAATGTCTAACTATTGATAATTATCGGTTGTAAATCATAAAGCATAGAATACCGATTGGTATCAGTCAAACATGTTAACTATATAAATGCCAATTGTTATCGGGTTTAGTAAATGATTGCATACATAACGATTAGTATCGGTTCACTTGTTAATGATATACACGTCGATTAGTATCAGTTAACTTGTTAAGTTTTATATATATCGAGGGTATAAGATAAATGCGATTATGATTGAAGAGGTGCGATCAAGTAATATCTTGATCGGTCATGTCTAATAGACATGATTGGTCAAGGTATTGCTTGATCCTCCTTGTTGGCATATATATATATCAATCGGTGATTATGAGGACATTGAAATTCATAAATGCTCCTCCATCTACATCATACCGGATAATAATCAAATCTATTATATTAAGAAATAACATATACCTGAAAGAAGAAAAATAACCTTGAATATAACTTGCATCTTGAATTGAAAATCGAATAACATTTACATGGTATCAGAGCTATAGTTAAATCGAACTTGAGACTATTCAATTTTGTGGAAAATTCAAGACAAGCATATATTCAACATCACATTTCTTCTAATGGCTAGCACTATTAGATTCAAAGATAGACTCAGAGGAGGTGATGACTTCTCAGCATGGAAGTTCAGAATTCAGATGATTCTAAAAGAAAATAAAGTCAAATCATTTGTAAAAACTGAAGCTACAGAGTGGTGCTTGCTTGGCCTATCTGGCTATGGATCACGATCTCGATCAACATAATCGTAAGCTCGATGCACGAAGACCAGAATCTATCTCTATCTAGAATATGGATGGATCCCTTTAGAATAGTAGGGGCTTTGGATCGGTAACTGTAACGGATTCCCCCATAGTAGTAGCTTCTCCTAAAGAGGTTTCGATTGGCTACCGAAATAGGAAGGTATAAGTGGAGATTTTATAGACTCCTTATCCTAAGGTTATGAAGGGAAGTCTGATAGAAAATCTTCCTCCATAAACTGTTACTAATATATCTGTGTCTGGATCTACTGCATCTCGATAAGGAAGGTCATACTCTCGATCATGAAGGTCTGGATCTGGGGTTAGGTATGTGTTTGTAACTGTTCCTGGGTATGACTGGATAAATAACTGGTGGTGCTTGAACTAGATCGACTTATGCTTTTGGATCTGTAACTGTAACTAATCCTAGTGAGATGCTGTAACTTTCCTCCCTGGTATTTATGCTGTTGGGGTTTTATCTGTATCTGTTTCTGGGTATGGATCTGTCAGGTAAAGATCTGGGTCTCTATCTGGATCATAAGGTCGTCATGTCAATTCTGTAATCTCTACTAACTGCATCACGAGCATCCGAATCATGATCTCGCTCTGTCTAATCCAAGGATTCTCCCTTCGTTCGTTGTGTCAGAGCTCTCTCGACCGAGGGTTCTGTGATTTGGGCGACTCAGCCCCCCGCGGGCTCGACTGGCCCGCTTATAAGACTCAATTGGACCGTTCGAAGTCCCCCCTCCAATTCCTACTATGCGATTGAACTTTAGTCTAAAGATCCGGATAATATATTTGTCTACTCTACTATTACCTTAGGGGCCTTCCTCTGCAGTGAGGTTCAATTCTTTCTAGTTGAGGGCTCGAATACGCTAGTCGGAATTCTAGTAGTAATTGTCTTTGCGGCTGATGTCTATGGGGCTACCCCTACCCCTACCAGCCCTACAAGAACAACAGCCGGGGTGGGCTTAGAACTATTCAACAACTATAATGGGGGGGGGGGGGGGTGGACTTAGAACTATTCTTCTTCCCACCCATGTGTAGTATAGAATCTCGCCTTTATTTAGAATAGTAGGGGCCTCCCACCCATGTGTAGTATAGAATCGAGTGCAACCAATTGAAATTAGAAATAATTGGCGTACATTAATCGACGTGGGGGGGTGGGAAACTCCCCGCCCGGGCCGCCCTAGAATAATCTACCTCCCAGGCCTATCGATGTTTTTAGAGGGCTCGATTCTATACGTAACATGCCCCCCCACCCCTTAGCCTGGTAAGTAAATTCGAGAAAATAGTAGGGGGCTCTACTAGAGGATAGGGCATAGAATAGTAGGGGCCCACCCACCCCAACCTAAGGTAGGGGGCTTTAACGTCGACCACATAGAATTGTAGGGGCCTCCCACCCTTGGATAGAGGGAAATGAAAAGGCTATCGAAATCATAGTTGATGGGGTGAGAAATAATATTATGCCCATCATAAGGAAACATGAAATGACTTACAACATGTTCAAAGCACTTAATAATGCATTTGAGATATCCAATGCTAGTAGAACCTTGGCTTTAAAGAGAGAAATAAATCATATAGCTATGATCAAAGGGGAGTTAGTCAATGCTTACTTCATGCGGATATCACCTCTAAGGGATGAACTAGCAACCCTTGGATATGAGATCCAAAGCAAAAAATTAACACTCATTGCTCTAAATGGGTTGACTAGTATATGGGAAACATTCGTCCAAGACATCAGTGCAAGGGATAAATTTCCAAAGTTTGATAGGCTAAAGGCAAATTGTCTCCAAGGTTAAATAAGAAAGGGATCAAACAAAAGAATATAGATGAAGATCTTCAAGTCCTAAATACAAACTCCAACAAGAAAAGCAAGCAGAAAGAATTTAGGAAGAGGAAATGTCGTCGTGGCAAGAACACCTTCAAGAAGGATCTTTCACAGATTCAATGTTACAGATGTGACAAATTCGGGCACTATGTTACCAAATGTCCAGAAAGAGACAAACAACAAGCCACATTTGCCAAAGCAGGAAAATCTAAAAGGGAAGATGACACCAAGAAGTATGTACTCTACTCAACACTTACAAACCAAGCATCAAACATGGTTAACTCTTGGGTGATCGACAGTGGCTCATCTAGACACATTATAGGGTTTAGAAAAGTGCTAGACTCCATGATAGAGGAGAATGATGAGGAAGTGACTATCGGAGATGACTCCACACATCCAATCAGAGGAGCTAGAACCTGCACTATCAAACTAAAGTCAGACGTATCCTTGCAACTTAAATGAGTACTATATGTCCCAGACATCAAGAGAAACCTAGTCTCCATATCAGCACTAGAGGATAATGGGTACAAAATGACCACCATGGACAACAGGGTGTTGGCTTGGCCAAAGAATTCATCTTTCAAGAAAGCTAAAACCATTGGTCAAAGACAAGGCTACTTGTATGAGCTGTGCATAGAGCCCAACCTAGCCCTAATCCATGAAACTACAGATGCTAATGAAGTTTGGCATAGAAGACTAGGTCACTTGAAATTTAGAGCTTTATCATCAATGGGAAACCTTGTCATAGGCCTACCTAAGTTAAAGCAATATCATTTAGGGGCATGCAAGTGATGTGCCCTAGGTAAAAATGCTAAAGGTGTTTTTCAAAATAGTATTAGGAAAACAAGTAAAGTTCTAGAGTTAGTTCATTCTGATGTATGTGGACCTATGTCCGTACCTTCTTTAGGGGGATTTTTGTATTATGTAATATTTGTTGATGACTACTCTAGGAAAACTTGGATCTACTTTCTGAAATGTAAGGAATTATAAGAGATCCTTAATAGGTTTAAGGAATTGAAATCACTAACACAAAACTACTCAGGAAATAAAATCAAAACCTTAAGAACTGACAATGGTGGGGAATACACCTCAAATTTGTTTAAGGATTTTTGTAAAAATGCTGGGATTAAGAGGGAGCTTACTATACCCTCAACAAAATGGGGTAGTTGAGAGGAAAAATAGGACAATTGTAGAAGCTGCTAAAGCCATGATTCTTGGTCATAATCTAAATACCAAACTTTGGGCTGAAGCAACAAGCACTGTTGTATATATACAAAATAGATGTCCTCACTCCCATCTTGAAGCTAAAACCCCTGAGGAAGTCTTTACTAAAACAAAGCTAGATATCAGCCACTTTAGAATATTTGGGTGTCCTGTCTATATTCATGTACCTAAGGAGAAAAGATTAAATTTAGAGCCTTCTGGAAAAAAGGGGATTACTTATAGGATATAGTGAAACCTCCAAGGCCTATAGAATCTATATACTTGGTCAGAGGAATATTGAACTGAGTAGGGATGTAATCTTTGAAGAAGACTTAGCCTTGAAAAGAGCCCAAAGCTCAATAGAACCTGAAGTCTATATCCCCACCCCTAGAATAGAGGAATGCTCTTCTCTTGAGCTTCAGAGGGAGAGTCTTGAGGAAAATGTAAGTGAAACTCAAAACCCACCTAGAGAGAATTTCAAGAAAAGACCACCATGGGCCACCAAAACTGTAGAAGAAGCTCTGAAGTATGCTACTCCTTCAGGAACCTTCAGAGAAAGTAAAAGGCCTAACAAACTCACCAACTACGTCGCTCTCATGAATAATCTCTCAAAAGTAGAATCTACTAATGTATCAGATGTACTTAAACATCAAGTATGGAAGAGTGCCATGTCTGAGAAATACCAATCCATTATGAAAAATGATGTTTGAGAGATTGTCCCTAGGCCAGCTGGGAAATCCGTTGTCACCTCCAAATGGCTCATCAAAATCAAACACGCTGTAGATGGCAACATTGAGAAACACAAGGCTAGATTTGTAGCTAGAGGGTTCTCTCAAAAGGAAGGAATTGATTATGAAGAAACCTTTGCACCTGTAGCCAAATACACCTTAGTAAGAGCGGTCTTAGCCATTGCAACATCAAAGGGATGGGAAGTTCATTAGATGTATGTTAAGACAACATTCCTTAATGGTGAGATCTCAGAAGAAGTATACCTAGAGCAACTTAAAGGGTTTGAGATTCATGATGCAGTCTCTCATGTGTGTAGATTCAAGAAAGCTCTCTATGGGCTTAAATAGGCTCCCAGGGCCTGGTATGAAAGAATTGATACTTATCTCTCAAAACTAGACTTCTCCAAGAATGATGTAGATCCTAATCTCTACTATAAGCAAAACAAAAGTGATATGCTAATATTGATTTTATATGTTGATGATTTGTTAATCACAGGAAAAGATCACCTCATAGATTAGTGTAAGAAAGACCTTGCTAAAGAATTTGATATGAAGGACTTGGGACTCCTTCATTATTTCCTAGGTTTGGAAGTATGGCATAATTTTGATGGCATTATACTAAACCAAGGTAAATATACCTTGGACATTTTGAAGAGATTTGGACTGCTAAACTGCAGACCCATGACCTCTCAAATGGAAACAAACCTTCATAAACTTAAGGAAGCAGCAACAGAATCACAACCCTCAGATCTTACTCTATATAGGCAAATGATTGGGTCCCTGATGTGTCTTGTAAATACGAGACCGGATATCTGTTATGTAGTTAATGCCTTGAGTCAGTTTATGTGTGAACCAAAGGAGATACACCTGGTAATGGTAAAACATATCATGAGATATCTACAAGGTACCCTAAAACTTGGTCTCAAATATGAGAGAGTTGAACTAGATCTACACGGATTCATAGATTCAGATTGGGCTCGAAGTGTAACTGACAGGAAAAGCACCTTAGGGTGCTGTTTCAGTTTAGGTTCAACCATGATATTCTGGATCAACAGAAAATAGTCATTAGTAGCACAGAGTTCCACTGAGGCCAAATACATTGCAGCCTCCATGGCTGTTCGAGAGGCAATATGGCTTAGGAAGCTGCTTGTGGGGTTATTCGGTGAACCAATGAAGCCTACAGTTGTTCATTGCGACAACCAAAGTTGTTTAAAAATTTCAGTGAATCCTTTGTTTCATGACAAATCCAAACATATTGAGATTCCATATCATTATGTATGAGACATGGTAGATAGGAATGTGATCCAGTTGGAACACATTTGTACAGGAGATCAGACAACAGATATTCTTACCAAACCAGTTTCAAGGATGAAAGTTGAACACTTTAGAAAAGGTGTTGGTATGATTGAAATTTAATTTGCTTTGGACTCCTATGCTTATTAAGATATTTTATGTGTAAACTTCTTTGTCATGTTAGGACTTTTATGGGTTTAACCCCCTATGTTCATGTCTAAGAGGTGACAATCTCTCAGATAATGAACACTTGTATGTAGACATTATAAGGTGATGATCTTATGATGTTCAAACCGGTTATCATGTTGGATCTCTGGTATGCCATGGATGTGCCATGATTGTGTTGTGGTAAAACATTTTAATAAAATGTTAGTGCACATAAGTTGTGGTAATCATCAAATGAAGAAATGATAACTGAAGTCTTTATCATAGTCTATCAAGTCTTTACCACAACTTGAATAAATAGAGAATTTAACTATTTTCCTATACTTATTCCTAAAGTATTGCGTGTTTAGGCAATACTGATATCACATGCTTAGGTGATACTTCATGTCATGTGCTTAGGTGATATGATTTCCTGTATCAGAGGATTGATGATACTTCTTGTCACATGTTTAGGTGATACGATCTTCTAGAGAGTTAGATTACGTAAGGAATACTGACCATCATTAGAAATGTGATGCTAGATATGTTGTCTTTCATTTATCTTACCTAGCTAAGAGGGAGTGTTGATGCATGATAGCCTCGATTAGATAAATGATTGAATGAGAGATAAATGAAGTCTCTCATTCAATCATCTATCTTATCGATAGACTATGATAAAGATTTCAGTTATCATTCCTTCATTTGATGATTATTCTTCGACTTATATATGTACAACCTTGCTTGCAAATTCCGATCAACATGTCTAACTATCGATAATTATCGGTTGTAAATCATAAAGCACATAATATTGATTGGTATCGGTTTACCTTGTTAATCATATGCACATCGATTAGTATCGGTCAAACATGTTAACTATATAAATACCGATTGTTATCATGTTTAGTAAATGATTGCATACATACCGATTAGTATCGGTTCACTTGTTAATGATATACACGCCGGTTAGTATCGGTTAGCTTGTTAATGATATACATGCCGGTTAGTATCGGTTAACTTGTTAAGTTTTATATATACCGATTGGTTTAAGATAAATGGGATTATGATTGAAGAGGTGCGATCAAGTAATATCTTGATCGGTCATATCTAATAGACATGACCGGTCAAGGTATTGCTTGATCCTCCTTGTTGGCATATATATATATATATATATCGGCGATTATGAGAAGGACATTGAAATTCATAAATGCTCCTTCTCCATCTGCATCATACCAGATAATAATCAGATCTATTATATTAAGAAATAACATGTACCTGAAAGAAGAAAAATAACCTTGAATATAACTTGCATCTTGCATTGAAAATCTAATAACATTTACACAGAACATTCACCCAGACAAGACTAGTTTGGGTTGATGTTGATGCAGTGTTTGATAAACAATATTTGTCTAGACAAAAAAGTTCAGATTAATGTTGACGAAATCTTTTCTTGTTTTTTTTTCTTCATGATGTAAACCTTACAAAATAAGATTCACATTTATTAAATTGGGTGGGAAATTTTTTATCTAATCATACTTTAGTTTCATCTTTACCTTTTTAATTATGTTTGCTCTACCATTTTTGATACATACCTTATCGGGTATGTAAAAGATAATAGGGGATTTGGGACACTGAGAATCATTTACAAATTTGAAAAGTCAATAACAAATAACAGGCACTGGCTGGAAATAGATAGATGATAGGTGTTCTGAGCAAGGTATACATTGGTTTAGGTTGAGGTTTTCTTCACCTAGCGATTGTCGGCACGACACTAATAAAAATATTTTTATGTCGTTGTCGCTCATGTTAGCTATTGTCCATGTTATAAATAACCTTTATAATTTTCAGCATGAATTAAAACTTTAAAAGCTTGTACGAGCAAAATAATTTAGCTAGCCTTATAAAATCCTTCATTAAGCTTACAAAGAATTATTTTGCAGTGGCATCAAAGATTTTGTTGTGATTATAAAATAATTTTTAATTAAATAAAATTGATTTAAAGTAAAATAAAATTATAGAATAGTTTTTTAAGTAATTAAAGTAATTTGTAAGTAAATAAAATAGTTCTAAAGTAAAATAAAATAATTATTAAGTAAATAAAATTGATTCAAATTGTAACATAATATTTGAAAGATTAAAAATAAATTATATATTTTTTTAGTAAAAAATATTAATTATTAAAATTTTAAGCTTATTTAATTATCTCTAGTGACATTCTACAATAACATTAAGAATCATAATGTAGTGATTTTATTAAAATAATAATTATAAATAGTCTTTACACAGCTTCATGAACTTTGTAATGTAACTTTTTTATTCCAATACAAAGCTTCATGAACTGTTTTCTCCTACATTGATGCTTATTGTTTCCAAATATTCTTATCAACAACCAATAACAATATCCAACTCATCTATAGTTAAAGCATAAAAGTTTGAATGCAAAACATATTTATTCGTAAAGAGCTTCAAATCTTTTAAAAATTGAATTTCGTTACTCTTGGATGTGTCTTGCTCAATGCTTGTACATATAATTTCTTGGCTAGTTCTTTGTCAATGAAGTTATACTTGTTGCTAGGGTTGCAAAATAATAACCTTAGCATTTTAAATATATTCATAAAATTGAAATGAGTAAAAGTGTATATAAATGTATATTTAATCTTTCATCGTTCTCTTTTCTTTTGCCTCCTTTTTAAGCCCATCTATTTGAGAAAGTTTGTTCTAGTTCATTTAAACAAGACATTTTTATGTAGTGTATATTTAATATTTCATCGTCTTCTTTTGTTTTGCCTTCTTTTTAAGCCCATCTATTTGAGAAAGATTGTTCTAGGTCATTTAAACAAAGAAATATTTTTATGTAGTGATTCATACCATATTTATCTTTAGCTAAGTATACTGCAAAATAGACAAGTCATATTTCACATTTTATATTTTTGCCACCATCCTAATGCATCTCCAATTCAATCCAAATTAGGGATCCTCATTTTAACTAGGGTTTTTAAATTTCTACTATATACCCAACTTAAAAATTAAATATATTAGAAATTTATTTGTATTTTATTTTTTTGAGGCCAAAAACATGCTGGGTATATCATTTGTATTTTAGTTGTATATCATACAATACTCCTTATGAAAGAAGTCAATACATGCTATACCTTCAAGAGATCTCACATAATATCAACACATATCCTTACAATGATAATCACCTCCTTTATAAAGATCTTCTGTCAATAATATAATGGAGAGGTAATTCTAATGAAGACTTACTCATTACTTGATATATTAATTACATGCCCACATGATCTAATATAATTAGCTTAAGGGATGTATGCCACATGATGGCTTCTTCATCCACTCAAATACATTATAATATCTTATTCACAGACACCCAACACAAAGATGCAAAAGTAATGGCTTATCAAATGAAAAAAAGGGGAGGACACTTTTTGGAATCAATCGCTGCTTCCATAATCATGACTACAATTTGGAGACTTTCAACAACTAATTTGGAGATCAACCTAGGCCAATATTGGTAGGTAAGTAAAATAATTTGTATATTTATTTTCTTTTGTTCTTGATTATTGCATATGGACCAGTTATATTCACATAATATTGTTGACTAAAAAACATGATACAAACATTGGTCTGGAGATACAAGGGTGTAATTTGGAAATAGAAATTTAGAATGTACAAATCAAAAGATAAGATGTTAGCTAGGGATACTATGTAAGGGTTATGTCCCTATATGTAGATATAAGTATAATCCATAGATCTATTCATTGGAAGAGAGAGATAGAAGATAATGAAGATAAGATAGAAAAATAAGAAGATAAAAGACACAACAAAGATATAAGGAATATATTTGATGTATTGATATATGAATATAAACACCTCTGATTGTGAGTCCCATATGTGCATATGTTATTTATTTTGATTAAATACTAAAGTAGGATCCAGATTAATCTCATTATTTCTCCAATAGGACTGAGTTTGAGGTTTCCAAACTACCATTGTAGAAATCCTTTGGGAAAAAAACTTTGGTTTGTCTCCTTTAGATATTTTGCTAATTGTAATGGGGAAACATTAGGTTTCTACCATTAGATGTATGAAAACCACTAATTTTATGTCTTGGGGATCATTACATTAAGGAAAGATAGGAAATCAATAGAGCTAAAATTAAGAGGTCTAGATGTTGATCAAATTTTGAGGGTGTTGAATGCCTCTTCTTTCCCTTGAGTTGAATTGATTTATTGAAGATGCTGAAATTAGTGTAAACGAGCTAAATATGGTGTAAATATGTACAAACGGTGAGCTACAATCGTCAGATCGAGCCACAAACTTGGATTTGAGGATTGTAAGAGGATCCAGATCTATTCCCAAAAGGAGCTTCTGATTTTTCGGGACCGGTGTGACAATCGCTTCGGTCCTCCGAACTTTTTACACTCCAATGGGGGATCGATTTGTCTCTGTAAATAAAGCTTATCCTAAAGATCACAGCTTCATACCTACTTCCTACACACAGAAAGAAGGAAAAATAGGTTGGAAGTAGGGGTTTGCCTAAGTCAAATCTCGGTTTTAAAATTAACTTTGAATGAAATGTTGCAAATACTGAAATAAATAATGGAAGGATATACCTCAAAATTAACTTTGCTTCTTAAATGTAATCACATATATATGAAATGACATGAACTTGACAAAACCTTAACACACACACATGCTTGCATATGAAAGATGTAATTTTCTCCACAATGATTGAATGAAGAATATGCAACCTTGAAAACTTCTAGAAATGTTTGATGATGAATGCTTCAATGCTTGAATGTTTGATCATTTGAATGTGAAGACTTAGAATGCTTAGGTTGATCAAATGCACTTATATATGAGGATCTAAGTCAATTCACTAATTAGGCGGACCTCCAATGGTCATATTGAGCCTCCAACCTCATTTCCCGCTAGAGAGATGGGTCTCACCCCTCCTTGAAAATTGGGCCACAAAGAGGGGGACCAGGGTGTAGCACCTTGGTCCTCCTCAACCAGGGACCCAAATCAAGGCCTAGGGAGGAGGACACACCTCTAAAAAGTCATTTGGTAGGTGTTTGAGGCATAAAAGTTGGAGTTAAGGCACTGAACAGATCCAGATAGGAGATGAGGGAGAGATGCGCTAAATTAGGGGCACAAACATGAGGTGTAAATTGGTCGGGTGACAATTTATGATGCTACATTTAGCCCCCACTTTTACAGGAGTATGAGCCTATGCAAATACTCGTGGTAAAGTAGATGACATAGAGATGAAAGAGAGGAGCAAAGGAACACAATCATAAGGAGTATAAGACATCACTAATCTTAAGGAACCAGGCCCCCAATATTAGGATCTTAACTCACTCAAATGCATGCAAGGGCACACAAAACAAGACAAAAAGGCAAATAATGACAAACAAAGACAATAAGGCAAAAGAAACACAACACAAAAGCTAAAGACCAAAAATAAGATCTCAAGTCAACTAGCCAAAGAGACCTCAATATCAAAATGTCTCAACTAATATCATTATTAAAAGATGCCATCTCAAGAACACAAGCAATCACATAAAAGAATAAAGCACGCATCATCCATGAGCCACCAATAGCAATGCTATGAGCTCATGAGAAGAAGGAAAGAGAGAGCATGGATACACACTATATGTATTTTTCTATGCGATCCATGAGAAGAATGATGATAAAGGACATGGATACTTGCTCTTAGATATGTTTTTCTAGGTGATCCATGTTGGGGAGGAGAGTAGGAATAGTTTAGCTGCATTCCGCTAGTTCCACTCATCCTCATGCATGCGTGCAAGTGATGTCTGGTTTCAAGTTTATAGCACCTCGTATAAGAGTTTGTTTTCTCTAGTTTTGAGCATGCTTCAACTTGTTTAAGACATATAATGCAAATGCAAATTTCAAGGGGTGAATGTGTAAATGCCAAGGGGTTAATGTTTGGTTTCAGGAACATCTTGTTTAAGAGTTTGTTTGCTCTGGTTTCAAGAATGTGTAACCTCATCTAAGATAGATACAAGTCTGGTTTCAAGGACATCCCATGTAAAAGTTTGTTTTCTCTGGTTTCGATATATCAAATGCTGCATCTAGTTTCAGGCATAAAGCATCTTGTATAAGAGTTTGTTTTCTCTAGTTTTGAGAATGAACACCTCATTTAAGACATGCAAAATTGACATGTAAAAATATGATACAATATGGTAAAAGGAGGGCAATATGGGTGCCCCCCCCCCTCCCTTAAGATGTCAACATAGCACTATGTTGATGTCTTAAGGAAGCTAAAAACAAGGATACCTACCTTCACCACCAAGGAGATATCCTTTAGGCAACAATGTCAAAGTCCAAGCTAAAGAGGGAATACTCTTCAAGCAAGGATAATATAGTTGAAAAAGAGATATCTTGCAACAAGTGTAAAGGGGATCCTTGGAGGAGAAGAGATCTTTTCCCAAAAGACATCTACCTCCAAGAGGAGTCCTTTGAACGAACATTATATCTTCCACCAAAAGAAGGGAAGGAGAACAAGAATGCATACCTTCCCCCAATTGCTAGGTGAAAGGGATTCTTGATGGAAGATGACACACTTTTGACCCAATGTGAGGGATAAGTTTATAATAGGATATACATTGCCAAGTGAAAAAAAGGTTGTAGCCAAGGACATACACCTCATGTATAAGAGAGGATCCTTGAGCAAACAACAACTTCACACAAGGAATGACATCAAATCATAAGCAAATACCACTCAACAAAGGAAAAGTGGATCCTTAGAAAGGAGATAGAAGAAGAAATCATCGCCCCCAAGTGTAAGGATAATGAAAAGGATTACATAACCTCTAAGGAGAGGTTAGACATAAGAAAATGCACAATATACTTACATGAAGACATATTCCATGTAAGAAAAGACATTAATATATGTAAAATGCAACTCTAAAGAAGAGGCAATCTTGAGAGAGAGAGAGAGAGAGAGAGAGAGAGAGAGAGAGAGAGAGAGAGAGAGAGAGAGAGAGAGAGAGAGAGTTTGGAAGATCACATAAGGGTGAGAAGAGTGCTAATGCACTAGTTTCTCACCAAGAAAGAGAGTAATATCAGTGGAAAGATTTATTTGAGCTTTATCAAATTGTTCTTGAACAAATTACTTAAATGCTTTACATTTTACAAGAGAATGATAATAGCTACAATGAAAGAGACAATTCTCATCACCTTCTTTATGCTTTTTGCTAAATTTTACAAAGGGAAAAACAAAACATTCTTGTCTTACTTTAATTTCCAAAAGATTCTAGTTGCTAACCTTCCTTTATCATCAACAAGAATAGGTTTTGTCTCTTGTGATGTAGAATTAGATTTGTTAGAAGAAGAAGGATTTTCATCTATGATTTTAACTATGCCTCTATCAATGAGTCCTTGCATTCCATTCTAGAAATTATGACAATCATTGGTAGTGTGATCATTAGTTTGAATATATGAACAAAAAGGTGGTTTTGAAGTAGAAGCACTTTTAGCTGAATGATAGGTTTTTTTTAATTGCAAGATGATCTTTGAGGTATTGAATCCTAAGGATGTCATCCATAGGAGATTTGTGATCATGTCTTAGGCCTTCTATGCTAGTTTGTGTAGGAGGGTTTATAGGGACTTTAATTCCTTGTTCAAATTTTCCAAGTCCTCGTCCTCTAAAACCTTGTTTTGATATTATGTTAAAGCCACTCCTATAAGAATATTTTAATTGTAAAGGAGGAGGAACATTATAATGAACTTCTTTAAAATTTGTAGTGTAAGCATGTTTAGAAGAAACAAAGGGACAAGTAGATGAAGAAGGAATTGTTGGACATTGCTGCTACTAGGATATGCTGTTGTCATTGATGTCAACATATTCTTGTGATTTATTGCTCCGGTGGATGAAAATTTGTTTATTGGGATCATGATTCGGTGTATGGAGTATTTCTAGTATCATTATATCTTTCAGTATTGGTTTCAGTGATCCAGAAGCTAAATTGATCATATCATATGATCTGGTTTGCAGTTTGCTTTTTCTGATCAGTGCTTTGCAGAGTTTGATATTTCTTCCGGTATATTTTGGTGTGATCAAATATTGAGCTAAGATTTTGGGAGATTGTTTGGGATGTTCTTGTGTATCTTCCTTTCAATGGTTCATGATTTGGTGCTCCACAATTTATCTTTCCTTGTGACAGTTGCTGTTGTTTGAGTGTTCTTGAGTTGCAAATGTTGATTGATGAAGATTTGATAAGTGGTGTTGGTGCAGCTGTTACTGATGATTCTAACGTTCTTGTTGGTATTTCCTAATCATGTCCTATTTGTTTTGATGATCCACATTGATCATTGTGCAAGTTTTTGGTAATTTTTGTTGAACCGATGATATTCTTTGTGTTATGTAGTTTTCTTGGTGGTGTAGCATGTTGCAGTGGATCTTGATGAGATTTTCGGTGATGTTGTGGTTTAGGTTCATGTTATATCATGTTTATCATTATATTGGTCCGGTTGTCGATATTTTTATCGTGTGATGTAATTTTGTAATTGTGAGTTGAGGGTTTGGCTGACCTTGTTGTCAAGGTTGATGAATTGTATAAATAGGTGGTATAGTCATGTAATTTGAGTATTGAGGTTGTGTCTGCATTATCAGAGAGTGGTATATGTGGTTCTTAAGCGAATTAATCTTTCGGTGTAGTGTATTGAGTAGAGATTGGTGTATAACAGATAAATGTGCTTAACCAAAACTGTCATCAAGTATTAGCAGATGCTATTATTGCAGTTCATTTCTTCTGGATTGTAGTCCGAATCTTGTTGTAAGTCAGTGAGACTTCCCTGAGGGTTGTAGCCTTCTAGGTTATTATATCTTGAACTGTGAGCTCTAGGTAGTGTACCTGAATGCTGGTGCATTCCCCATTGTAATTATTTTCCACATACTACTACAGAGTATCATCTTATTGTGGGTAGGTTCCAACCATAGTTTTCCCCTTAACCGAGTTTTCCATGTCAAAATTTTGGTATTGTGTGTTGTGGTATCAAACTTGCTTATCTTTATTGTTGCTATAGTTTATCAAATTTTTATTTGTGGTTAAGTTTGTTAATCCAGTGAAAACTAATTCACCCCTGCTCTCAGTTTTCCTTCATTGTTGTTTCCAACAATTGGTATCGGAGTCAGATCCTCTGGAAGAAGATTAACCGCTTGAGGAGATCCGAGATGGCAACTGGAGGTGTCATCTTTAAGAAGGAGAGTCTGATATTTGATGGAAGTAATTATGCTATATGGAAGAACTAGATGGAGGTGCACTTGAGATGTCTTGGAGAAGATTACTGGAAGATTACAAAGGATGCCTAATATGTTCCTCAGAATGGACTGGTTACTCCTGTTGAGACCAAGGATGCTGAAAATAACATTAGAGCTAAGGAAGCATTGTTGAGTGCCCTGATTGATTCATAAATGACTAATGTAATGGGACTTCAGACTACACATGAGATCTGGGAGAAGCTTGAGATCATGTATGAAGGAGATAAACAAGTAAAAGTTGCTAAGTTGCAGAGTTTGAAAGGGAAGTATGAGATGTTGAAGGTGGGAGAAGATGAGAACACAAACTCCTTTATGCCTAAGGTGAATGAACTTATCCTAGGGAGAAGATGAGAACATAAACTCCTTTATGACTAAGGTGAATGAACTTGTCCTAGGTATCATATGTGTCGGTGGAACCCTTGAAGAAGATGAAATTGTTGCTAAGGTGCTGAGATCATTGCCTCCTGCTTACAATCATAAGGTAGCTGCTATTGATAAGATCCGAAGTGTGACTATTGTGAGAAGAGATGTGAAGAACAGAAATGGACACTGAGAGGGGGGGTGAATCAGTGTATTTTAAAACTTTAAGTTTTGTGTGTAGATTTTAAGGATGTAATGCAAACATAAATACACACACACAAGAGCACATCACATAACACCAGATGTATGAGGAAAACCCAATGTGGGAAAAACCTTGGTGAGAATAGCTGTTGGAGTCTACTAATCCAATCCAGCCTCACAGTAAATAACAGTTTACAATGTTTAGGGCACCGACCCAAGGAGCACCAACCCCTAAAACTTTAGGGCACCAACCCAAGAAGCACCAACCCCTAATTTTATGAGAACCCACTCAAAGGAGCACCTACCCTTGCTCTGAGCACCCACTCAGAGTTTTACAGTGATTGTTTAAGATTACAATTGCAATATTGAAACCTCATTACAAATGCATTTTGTAACACTTGCACATTTTTCATATCATGAGAATGACTTTCTCTACTTGCTGAAAATTTTCCTTTGTTTCTCCTCCTTCTGGTCATCTTCTTCTCTCTACTACAAAATTACTCTCCAGAATGCTCTGTTATTGTTCTATGCTAACACTTTGTACTTCTGTAAATTTTCTTTGTTTTCTCTCTGCAGCTACACACACTGTCTCTCTCTCTCATCAACAACACACCTGTCTTCAACACTTCACATTGCTTTCCCATCGATTTGTGATGATATATTTGTTTCCACCTTTGTCACTGTCTCAACAACCATACCTATCAATGTCGAATCACATTTAAAGATACAGCTGGATTAGATCTACTTTGTACACATTAGTTTTTTTTTTTCTACTGAAATCTTGAATATTTAATTCAAGTCGGTTGTCTTGGAGGTATGTAACACAAGAGATTTTATTCTTTGTCCTAAATAAGATCTCAGATAGCTGCCTAAATTAAATGCATTCTGTCTGTCTTTAGATCCTTCTCTGTACTTGGATTACTAAGTTTAGTAATCTTCCTTTTTCCCAAAACAATGTGCAATCCTTCCTTGAGCCACACAGCCTGCCTATAACTCAGTTGCCATTAATGCGTCTTTCATTGTCTGTGAAAAGTTTGACAACTACTACACTAAAATAGACCGCCATTGACTTCTACATATCTAATTTGTTCTGTCCACCAAGGAGCCATATGTCACCATTTCCTTTGTTCAAATCATTCGGTCAAGGTTAGTTAACCACCATGTAGATCAATTTTCCTATCGTCATGCAAACATCTTCTTATTCATCGTCCAAGTCACTTGGTCAATTCTTGCCAATCATCCACATGGACCTCTGAGTCTATTGACTTGAAAATATGGCTGCAAAGTTGATCACAATCTTCAATTTTGTCGACAAAATACTGACACTGACGAGCCTAGGATTGTGAAAGAGGCATTACAAATGCTTGATTCATATTCCTGGTTGGAGGCCATGAGCGACGAAATAACTTCACTAAAGAAGAATGAAACCTAGGATCTAGTTCCCTTTCCTGAAGGTAGATAACATGTTGGGTGTAAATGGGCATTTAAAAAGAAAATCAGTCTGGATGGCAGTGTGGAAAAGTATAAAGCTAGATTGGTTGTGAATGGCTATTCCCAAGTTGAGGGAATTGATTATGGAGAAATATTTTCTCCTGTAACAAAGCTAACATCTATTAGATTTCTTTTGCCACTTGCAACAACATATGAATTTGAAATTGAGCAGATGGATGTGAAGACAACATTCCTTCATGGCAACCTGAAGGAAGAGATTTATATGTCCCAACCTGAGCATTTTGTGGTAAAAGGTAAAGAATTGTTGGGTTATAAGTTGAAAAAGCCTCTCTATGGTTTGAAATAGTCACCTAGAATGTGTTACCAGAAGTTTGACACCTTTGTATTGCCTTTGGGATTTGTAAGATCGAAGTTTGATCATTATGTGTATTACAAGATTGATAATGATCATTTACTTATCATTGCTCTATATGTAGACGATATGTTGTTCATTGGGAATGATAAGGGTATGATTTTTGACTTAAAATATCAGTTTTCAACATGGTTTGAAATGAAAGATTTAGGTGTAGCTAGGTATATTTTGGGGATGTAAATTAATAGGGATAGAAAGAATAGAAAGCTATGTCTTAGTCAAATAAAGTACAATAGTACTATCTTGGAGAGATTTAAAATGTCAAATTGCAAGCAATTAGTTGTTAAAGTGTTGCAAGGAATGAAGCTTTCAATTGAACATTGTCCAAATCTTCTACTGAAAAGGAGGACATGGCCAAGATGCCTTGTGTAAATGCAGTTGGTAGCCTAATGTATGCAATGGTTTGTACAAGGCCAGACATTCCCGAAGCAGTGGGAGTATTAAGTCGATTTATGGCAAATCCAGAAAGATCGCATTGGGTAGTCACCAGTTAGGAGGGACCTCAAAGAGATCAATCTAGACTGGGTGGCAAGAGTAAACATAATGGAAACAAGAGGATATGATGGAGGCAATGCAAAACTGAATGAATTAGATCATGAAAACTGATTACAAATAACTAGTAACATACGGGTTACAAGATTTGGCTCATTGGCCTGCTACATACATGCTGAATTACATAATCGGTCAACTCTGAACCTCTAAATCTTAATATGTGTCTTCTATATTACTCATTGATGATTTATGATTCTTAATTACATTGATTTATATGGTCAAGAGGGATCCGGGTCAGCCCAAGAGGGATCAAATGCCGAAGAACAAGTACAAACGTTAAAACCACTCGATCGGTCTCCACCAAAGAGATTCCTCCAGAAAATCCAAAGGATGAAGTGCAGATCAAAAGGAAGGTCAGCCACATACCAAAGACCATAAAAATCAACAAATTGGGGCTTCACAAGCTACGAAAAGGATACACAAGATTCACCAATAGAAAAATAGGTCCAAGCGGCTCTGGTGTTCTAAGCCAGAAAACTGTCGCGGAATCTGGAAGTGATAACTTGTCAGAAAAAGATCCAAACATCCTGCGGATTTTGGAAAATGAAGATGATCATGTCCACAAGAAAAATCCATCTTTGCAAGATCCAGTGAGCAAATGCAAGAAAATGCAGAAAGAAATGTTGAAACTACAAAACAAAAAACAAACTGAAAAGAAATGTTTTTGGTTGATGCAAGATTGCCAAGAACCAGGGATGCTCCTACACCAGACATCTGGGGTTGTTGAAAACGTGAGTCCCTCACTTTGCTGGGGTTAGAGGAAAACCAAGGTGGTCCACCTCTTCTTGAGAAATCCAAGATGAATCTTCGACTGGTCTGTCATTCCACTTCACAAGATACTCCTTGTATTGGCTGCTCTGAGTGCTACGCCCAATCCTACTTTCCAAAATATCTTCAATTTGATCTAGTTCCTTCTGAGGCAATTGATTCTTCAAGTCTACAACACTATCTTCGCTGAATTCTGATTCATGATACTGATGTAGATCTACAATTTTGAATATAGGTAAAATATTCAAGCTATCTGGTAACTCTACTTCATATACATTTTCAAAACTAAACTTCCTCAAGATCTTGCAAGGTCCAAACTTCCTCATCTGCAGCTTGCTATAAGTTCCAACAAGAAATCTTTTTTTCTCAGATACACCATCACTTCATCGCCAACTTCAAATTATTTATGTCTTCTCTTCTCATTTTCTTTCTCCTTATATTTGTTGTTCATATCCTCCAATTATTGTTTAACCTAAATATGCAAGTCTTTGATGTGATATGTAAACTCTTTTGCTTCTGCACTCTACTTGTATTCATTGCTGATATCTCTCAATTCTGATATACTTCTAGGGTGTGCTTTGGTGAAAATCTCAAAAGGCGTTCTTCCGGTACTCTTGTTCACTGAATTATTGTAGGCAAACTCTGCTTGTGCAAGAATCAAATCCCAACTTCCGGTCTTCTCTCCAACTAAACATCTCAACAAATTTCCCAAACTTCTGTTTACTATTTCTGCCTGTCCATCAATCTGTGGGTGAAAAGTAGAACTAAATTCCAAATCTAAAACTATGCTCTTAGGTAATCCATGTAATCTCACCACCTCCTTGAAAAATAAGTCAGCTACATGCACTGCACCTAATATCTTCTTACAAGGTATGAAATGAGCCATCTTCGAGAATCTATCCATCACCACAAATATAGAATCATTTCCTCTCTGTGTATTAGGCAATCCAAGTACGAAATTCATGCTTATGTCTTCGCAGGGTCTGTTTGGTACTATCAAAGGCTTATACAATCCCACATTTTGACTACTACCTTTTGCAACTTGACAAACTCTACAGCTCTGCACAAATTTCCTAACATCGTTATGAATATGAGGCCAAAAGTAATGTTCACTTACCAATGCTACTATTTTGTCAATACCAAAGTGTCTGGCTAATCCTCCACTATGATTCTCCTTTATCAAATTCTCCCTCATAGAACTTTATACACAACTTAACTCCTTTGAATAACATCTCATCCTAAATGAAATAATCCAACCACTTGCTTCTATCTACCATAATCGGTGCTCTACATGCTTTCCAAGGTTATGCAAAATCTAGGTCATCATTAGACAAGGTCTTCAACTCTTCAAAGCCTAATATTGTCACTCTCATCTCTATCAGCAAATTCCTCCTTCTACTCAATGTATCAACAACTTTTTTTGACTTCCCACTCCTATGCTTCAACACAAAGGTGTAACTTTGCAAAAATTCTAACCATCTTATATGTCTTTGATTCAACTTACTATGAATGTTCAAGTACTATAAGGCTTGATGGTTAGTATACAACATAAAATCCATAGGCAATAGTTAATGTCTCCACTTCTTTAAGGTTTGAACTATGACATTAAATTCCTGATCATACACTAAATATCTCCTCCTAGCATCATTCAACTGAAATAAGCTACTTGTCTCCCTTCCTAACTCAAACTGCTCCAATTGCATTCTCACTTGAATCACAGTCCACTTGAAATACTTTATTGAAATCTAGTAAAGCTAACACAGGCTGTTCAGTTAATTTTTGCTTCAATAATTCAAAACTCTTATTTTCTCTAGTTGTCCACTTGAATTCCTTCCTCTCTCCTCTCATTTTCTTAGTCATAGGGCTACAAATTGAATTGAAATTTCTGATAAACTTTTGATAGAAACTAGCCAATCCATGAAATGATCTTATCTCCCCAACACTTTCTAGTGTAGGCCATTCAAAAATTGCTTTTATCTTCTTAGGATCCATCTTCAATCCATCTGCATATATCACAAATCCCAAATAGACTAACTCTTCCTTCATGAAAGAACACTTCTTAAGATTTATCAACAACTCCTCTTTTGTCTTATTGGAAATCAAAATGTCATCCAGATATACAATAACAAACTTACCCAATAATTTCTTCAATACATCATGAAAGTACTTGGTGCATTAGTCAATCCAAAAGGTATCACCAACCATTCATACAATCCTTCATTTGTCTTGAATGTTGTCTTCCATTCATCTCCTTCTTTGATTCTGATTTGATGATATCCACTCTTCAAATCTATATTTGTGTAGTATTTGTCTCCACTCAAACAATCCATTATGTCATCCATCCTAGGTAAAGGAATTTGGTGCTTCACTCTGATCATGTTTATTGCTCTAGAATCGGTACACATCCTCCATTCTCCATTCTTCTTAGGTGATAACACAACTGGTACTACACAAAGACTTTCTCTGATCAAACCTTTCTTCAACAATTCCTGCACTTGTCTATTCAACTCTTCATTCTCTATCGATGTCAACTGGTGTGCATCTTTGTTAGGCAAAGTAGCTTCGGGAATCAGGTCTATGCAATGACTGATACTCCTCATAGGTGGTACTCCATCAGGAACATTATCTCAAATGATGTCTTTATACTCTGTCAGCAATTTTTTTATCTCCTCTGGTTCTTCTTCTTCATGCTCTAGGTTCTTAGTCTTCTTAGGAACTAAGGCAAAAAACACATTCTCATGTCTCATTCCATCTAAGAATTTCTTCCATCCACCAAACAGATTATGTCATTCGTACAGATTTAACTCTTCGGGGGCTCCTCCAAGGGTAACAAGGTTTGTTTAATCCCATTTGTTACTGTAATACCCTAAAAATGGTCATCTAAACCATAGGCCCCTAATCTCGACAACGTCACCAAGGTCCTAACCAAAGGCAATTAAATCAATCTTGAGCACACAATTAATTCCTAAAATCATCAAATGTCACATGGCAAATCAATCAATCAATATTAATTAAATATTTATTTAATTAATTAATCATTCCAAGCAAATCATTTTGAACAATTATCTTATTTATTTTAATTAAATATCATATCATATTTAATTAAATAAATTAATTTGCCATTAAATCTTCAAAAAAGGAAACAAATCAAGAAAGAGGAATTAATTTAATTAAATAAATCAAATTGCCATAAATCTTCAAAAAAGGAAACAAATCAAGAAAGAGGAATTAATTCAATTAAATAAATCAATTGAGCACAAATCTTCAAAAATGGAAATAAATCAAAAAAGGAATTAATTGACAAAAAAGAATTAAAATTTGAGAAAAGAAATCAATTGGAGATAATCTTGAAAAAAACAAATTAAAAATTGATAGATGATCTCAAAGAAAAGAATTAAAACAATTAAATATTAAAATTGAATGAAATAGAGAATAAAACAGTTTTTTCCTGATTTTAATCTTAATTTTAGTTCAATTTCCTTTAAATCAGGTTTTTCTTGATTTAATCTTAATTTTAGTTCAATTTCCTTTAAAACTGAGAAAAGCATCCAATCACATCAATTCACCTGGATTGTGCTTCCTCTTGGAAAATCTTGACCGCTCATCATCATTTGATCTCAACCATTGGTTTCTTTCTGAATTTTCTATAAATTCAGGCTCATCTCTCATTCAAAGAGAGGCTGGAGAATATATTGTTATTATACTATTTTTGCTCTAGGATTTCATTGATATATTGCATATTAATTATTTCATATTAATTAAATCATTTAGTTTAATATTGCAAAAATGTTGTTAGATTAATATTGCATCCATCTAGCATTCATCATGTTCATATAGATAAAATCCTTCATCTTGATGTTGTCTAGTCACTGATATTGCTTATAATCTGAGAGCAATTTTATACTCGCATCTTTTAGAAGGCAATGGGTCGATTTGTTATGGTTTATTTATTCATTGATTATATCTGATTAACCATACATGTAATGACTTAATTGAAGTGTTGTGTCTTGCAGATACAGATTCTCATACCACTTTTCACACACACATTTCTGGCACCCACCGTGGGGCTCAAACCTACAACTACAAGATTTATAATGTTTCTTGAACAAATTTAATGTTTGATTTTATAACTAATAAACATGTGTTAAAGTTGCAAATAAAAATCTTTCTTTTTTATTGTTCTTCTATGACAGTAAACAATGGTCTCGGTTTGGAGAGTATAAATTTTTATTGAACCATTGGATCTTAACTAATTTGTGATATGTTTTGTAAAATCAAGTTTTCTACAGGATCACTGAAGGGATTTTCCTAAATATTTTGGATTTGAAAGTTATTATTGACAGAGTGCAGGACTATCATTTTACTCATTCTTCTATGACAGTCAAAAATGGTCTCGGTTGGAAGAGAATAATTTTTTATTGAACCGTTGGATCTCAAATTTTTTTTGATATGTTGTTTAAAATGAAGTTTTATACAGGTTAACCGAACGGATTTGACAAAATATTTTGTGTTTAAAAGTTATGATTGACAGAGTGCAGGACTGTCATTTTACCTATTCTTCTATAGCAGTCAAAAATGGTCTCGGTTTGGAGGGCATAACTTTTTATTGAGCCGTTGGATCTAACCCAAATTTTAATATGTGTTTTAAACAAAAGCTTTCCATATTTCTACCGAAGATATTTTCCAAATTTTTTCTGGTTCAAAAGTTATAAGCGACAGAGTGCAGTACTATCAAAAATTGTCATAACTAGGATAGTCATAAAATGGAAATTCTTGTTAGATTAGTTTAAAGTTTACATGATAGAATTTTCTTTTGATTATTTTTTTATGTTATCTTGGAAACTAATTTTGAGATTTTAATGTTTTCAGGACGCTTGTCAAAGAATCTATCAATCAAACATACACATGCCAAAGAATCAAGAAGAAAATGACTACTGACATATTGGTTTTGCAGGTTGCCTAAGGAGAATCGACTAAACATTGTGTATTCATTTAGTATTTTCTTAGGCACTTAAATTGCTATCTAGTTAAAGAACAAATCTATCTTTCGTGTTTTCAGAAAAATCTAAGAGGTAGGAGAGTATGCTCTTGTCTTTTATAGACAATCAGAAATCTAGACCCTTGAAGTTTTTTTCTAAGTTTTGAGATTTGTGTACCTTTAGTGGGCCTGTCATAGTGGGAAAAAGTAATCACCCTGTGAGAACGACCCAAGTGAGTACAGCTGGACCTGAGCATTCCAACTCACTATAATAAATAGGCCTCTAGTGATTAAAGTCTCAAAGGATGGGATTATTTGAGTTTTCTCTTTGAGATCTCTCATATCGAGCATTTTGTAGGGCCTTGCGGTCTCAATCACGTTTACGTGATTACATCTTGTTTCGGTACCTTGTTGGGCTATAGGCCTCAATCATGCTTGCGTGACTTCAAGGGGTAATTTCAAATGGAATTCCTGACTAAGAACCATAAGATAGAAACTACCTGATTCACCTCCGAAAGGTTGATAATCTTTGTGGAAGAGAGATAGTAACTCTCCCAAGACACTTTCCATATTGTGCCCCCATTAGCATTTGGAGTCGGCTAATACGGCGTTGAGAATCCATTGCGTGAGACTCAGCGGCCGTATTCTGATTAGCTATTGGGTGTGTACCTAAGTCAGCAAGCAAAGGTTTTCTTCTCTAAGCCAACTTCCATAGGGTTAGCGTGCTGTGATTGAATTATTATATATCTTGTGTGTTTTCTATGTTTTCATCCCTAAAACTAAAACTGGAATACCAAAACTGGAGAAAACAACAAACAAAGTCAGTGATAAACTCTGTCTGTGTCCAAACTAGTCTCTGTTAGTCATTGAAACATCAATCCTTATCAAAAACTAGTAGTCGTCAGTCATTGAAACTCTGTCTGTCAGAATCTCGTCTCTGTCCAATCCTCTGTCATATGAATTCCTGATCCTGTTAGTCAAAATAGTCAAAGTTTCCTAGATCAGTCTACAACAAGCCTAAAACTGGTTATCATCCTCTTGAGCATAAACAACCTTGATAGTGTACCTCTGCCGTTGCGTTGCACGATTTTGTCGATCATCTTTAAGCTAGTTCAAATGAACATTTTATCAAACCTAAGTCAACTTAGATAACGTCTTACATAGGATAGATCGTTCCTGAAACTAGACCAGATCTTAAGTTACTTCTCTTAATTACTACGTTAAACGAACTACTAGCTACAATTTGATCTTGACTTCTGCAACACATCTCGCTCTCGGTCCTGTCGGTTAAAAATGTCTGTTCAAACCAAAAGCTCTTCTAATTTTTTTGACAAAAGTAAGAATCTCCTGGATACCTTAGCTCCAATTCCCATGGCTGCCTATGCTCAAATGCTTCAAGATATAAAGAAAAAAATATATGACATGGAAATCCAACAAAATAGATCAATGACTCCATTTGAAAAACAAATGTATGATATCAAGTGTGAGAAACTTCAAGAAGTGCTCAAACGATTATGTGATGTGTCAAGCAAATACCAACAAATGATTGAAAATCAAAAGCCAAATCTCAAACAAGCTCACAAGACACCTTCACCAAGACAAAAAGACATCTATTCCCTAGATAGACAGTTTACACCTTTGGGGCAATCTATTGAGTCCTCTTTGGAAGAGCTTATTAAGAACAATCTTATCATATTGCCTAAAAAGACCACATGGGGATGGGAATTTATGAGTAAGTATTGTGCATATCATAGACAAAATGAACATAAGACTTCGCATTGCATAGAATTAAAACATAAGATTCAAGATCTCATTGATAATGGTGTCATTGAAATTGAATATCCTAATGACTCACCTAAAGAAAAAGAAGGAACTACTTCTAAGCATAATCTAAATCATGAACCTATGTCTAGCAAGGCTCCATATGTAGCCTCCATCCCTTCCATGATGCCTTCATCGCCTAAAACTTCTCAGCAACAATCCATACCATCTCGTTCAAACAATGAAACTTCTCATGTTGACCTTCAAGGGTTATCTCCTATGGAAATCCAAGTTAATGTCAATATTGATACAAGTTTCTCACATGATTTAAAAATCCTAGATCCTATGCCATCATGCACTCCAATTCCAAACGTACCCACTCCAGAAGGCCCTTTCCAAAATGCTTCCCCATCATGCCAAAATATGGAGATATTCCAAGAATCCCCTACACCTATGAAAAATCCTACCCCTTCCTTAGAAGTGACTCCATGTCAAGAGGATAATCTGGAAAATGGAAGAATAAGTCCTATCATAAATCAAGATCAAGACACCAAAACTCCTCAATCCCATCTAATGATTGAAAAAGATCCTATTTCACTAGAATCCCATGATGATCCCCTTATACCTTTCCATTTCTTCCAAGATGATCCTATTTCACTAGAATCCCATTCCTAATCCACTTCCTAAGCAAGATCATGATGCCTCTTCCACCTTTTCAAACAATCCTATTCAAACTGAAGAGTCAAACACCCTTCCTACTTTATCCAATGGTCCTCTTCCATGTCAAGATCAAAGTATCCCTTCACCTTCTTGTCATAATCCTCCATGTTCACCTCAAGAGTCCATCATGCCCATAAAGCCCTCTCACGATCCTATTATTCCTTGGAAGACACCTCCACCTCAAAATGAACTTGCCTCTAGCATCCAAAGTAAGAAGAAACCCTTTGTTAAAAAGATCTTTCAAAGCATGCATTATCAAAGAAAAGGGTTAGACATTCAAGGACAAGGTATATTAGAGCCCCCTGCTATAAAAGAAAATCTTGATTATAATGTCTACATTTCTCACTCTCAAGATGTTGGTATCTCTCATAAATCCTACATTTCTCCAATTAAATCCAAATACACGCTTTCCCCATCATCGCTTCCATCCATTCTAGGTCCCTATATCCCTCCATCCCTTATGCAGGATCAACAAAGGCACACATCTTCGAGTACCTTCCATCCATCTAAAAGACCTCCATATCATTCCTATCTATCCACGCATCTCCCTCCAAGCAATTTGGATGCCAAGCATAAAAGTCTTAAGTCAAGTAATCCACGTGTATTCAAGGATCAACATGTCCCATCTAATCGACATGTCAAAACAAAGAAAAATATGATCCAAAAAGAAAAAGAAAAATACAAAATGCCACAAAGGCCCACAAAGAAAGAAGAAAAGTCAAAAGTTATATGGGTTCCTAAGGCACTTGTACAAGCAATGTGCTCCAAGGAACTACAAAAGAATCAAAAATCAAAAGCCATGTGGATCCCTAAGCGGCTACTTGAAGCACAACAGTCTAAAGAAAAATCAAAATTGGCATCCAAAATTGTTGTTCCTCTATCCAAACCTTCCGAGTCTATTCCTCCATCACCTCCTTCATCCATTTTGGGTTCTTATGCACCAAAACATGTAACCTTTCCTCCATCCAAATCTCAAAATTTGAGATTCACTTCTCCTCCATATGTGCACCATCCCTCAAGGCGTGTGCCAATGTTGATCTTTCCAGCATTTCCATCTATTGATAAACAATTCTTCCAACATCCCATCCATTATCCAACACCTCTTTTTCACCCTTCCATCCCTCTTATCCAATCCTTTGCATAAGTCCTTGCCCTAGTTTCATTTCATTATCCTACCAACATCTTTGAGCATACCTTCATAGCCATGGTCTATTGCAACTCATATTCTAAAGGTACCATCCAAAGTAGTGAGACATTGGGGTCCTTCTTCCATCTCCTCTCATGCCTCCATTATCTTCCAAAAAACAAAAAAAAAATGATGAAAAAAAGTGAAAAAAAAAGAAGTAAAGAGAAATGAATTCGTCCTTGTGTGAAAACCACTTCTTGTGGCGCCTTGGGCAAGTACCATGATGAAAGCCTGGCAAACAGGCATCATGCATAATCCATTATCCTTTTGAACTTTACACTGGGGGCAAGTTCCATCCATCTATTATCCATCTTCCTCCATTATCCTTCATCCTCCATTATCCCTCATTCGCTCTATCTACATTCATATCCCTTTTCCACCTTTGATCTTGACAAGGTTAAGGATTCTTGCAAGCTTCATGTGTCCTATCTATTGCACTTGATCTAGACCCTTTATCTCCTCTCCATTGCTCACTTACATCCTTCATTACTCCCTTTTGATCTTGATTATCCTATCTGCCTCCTATCCAGATCTATTCCTTGATCTTGATCAACACTATGGACAAAATGCAAAAACATGTTTTCCACAAACCTCTTGACATGACCACTTCTTTGGACCATATGGCTTCGTTACACTATATCCTTGCTTCACTGTGCTATATCCTTGCTTTATATTGCTATATCTGGAACATGTGCTTGGATTAACGTTGTGAGATAGTCCTTGAAAGTGTCCACCATCATTCACTTATCCATTCATGTACTCAAAATCCCTTTTGCCTTGCTAGACACTAGGGGAAAACATTAAAAAATCATAAAAATAAAAAAAAATGTCCTGAAGAAATCCTGAAAATCAGAAAATGTCCTGAAGAAATCCTAAAAATCGAAAAAATGTCCTTAAAAAATCATAAAAATCAGAAAAAGTCCTGAAGAAATTCAAAAAAAAAGAAAAAAAAAAAGAAAAAAAAATCTCTGCCAAGCAGGTGAAAACCTGGTAAACAGGCGCCTCTTGTACTCAAGCACTCTATCTATCAATGCAACGTTGGCATTCTTGCTTTCCTGCATATTTTCTTTCGCTTGTACATATTTCAGTCACTTTTGTGACATCCTGGTTCATTGGAACCCTCATGGCTTGAAATCGATCAATGTCCTAGTCTTAGGTAATCCACAGAGCACATTATATGTCCTAAGCAGTATCAACCAAGTCAACCTTACATCTGTGAAACCTGGTCGTCCACTTCGAGTCAGTTACCTATCTCCTGACTACTAAAGAGTTTTATCACTGAATTAACAAGCAAAACAACATAACGGAAAACAATCACTAAACTATTTGAGCTATGCATGAAAATTGTAATTGTGTGTTGTCTTTTATATTGGTTTTCGATTATTATCCCTCTGAGTAACTCGAGGAAGTCTATCTTGACTAAGAGGAGCAAAGATTGGGGGCATAATATTTTCTTGTTTGCTGCTTGAAGGAATGATGCCAATGATCTGGAAACATCTAAATTAGCTGGGTGTCTGTGATAAGAGCCTTCACATCAAGGTGGAATCGCCTCACATACCTCGACTCCGCTTATTTGAATGCTATAGGGAGGTTCCCATCATTTCTTTGTTTGTTTTGAGGGAATTTCTTCATTGTGGAATCCGGGTCCATGCGTAATTTGTCCAAGGATATGAACGAAAAAAGGGTCATTGCGGACAAGATAATTAATATTGCACATGAAAAGAAATGAACTCTATTCTGCTTGCTATAATTGTAAAATGCTCAATGATGACAATTAAGCTTTTCAAAGTCCAGTGACTAGGTTTAGGTTGCATCTCATTTTGCATCTCATCTTGCATTTCATTATGCATTTTGTGAATTTGGAGTGATTTCGGTATAGTAACAATGCTTCCTCTTTGTCTGCTGAATGAGAGTTGGAGCATCATCATTTCTTTGCTAAGTGGTCTCTTTTCATCATTTCTCCGATCGAGTACTTGTGTTTTGAGATGTTCGCTGCATACATAAGCATATTATATAGATTCATACATTCACTATCATTCATTTGCATTCATCTTATTGCATAGAAAGATGAAAAAATTTGCATTACTCATTCTCCTTACTCATTTGCATTATCATTTATTTGCATATGAAAAGAAACAAAAATAGACATCCATGATCATTTGCATTGCATACATTCATGCTGAAAAGAAATGCATACATATAGAATAAAGCATATAGAACAACATCTCATAATCCATCAACACAAGTACGATGAAATCAAATCACGAGCTTGTAAATCGGTTGTCCTGAGTCCATTTTCGGGATCGAAATCGAAAATTGAGATCATTTTGCTAGTCAATTTCAAAATTTGAACCACTTAATGCTTTTCATCAAAAGTTCATTCTCTCTTCTAATTGCGCTCAATTTCTCATTAATCAACGTCGAATCTCAATTTAATTTCTACAAATCAACTTTGCGCTCAATTTCTCGCTAAAATTTCAAAAATTCCTCTGAATCATTTGTGCTCAAAACAACTTATCATCGCTCAAAATTGCCTATAATCATCATGAACCCTTGCTATTTTTTGATTTCACTCCCGAGGGGGCATACTCATGACCTTATGACCTCACATTCTTCAATGTCAAGAAAATTTTTAAATCTTCATCGAAAGTCGAGCAAAAATCTTTTCAACTAAAGAAAATCAAATAAGACCTCATCGCTAGGGGCATCTCAACTTCATCGCTTTATATCAAGTTGAGATTTCTCGATCATCTCATCCAAATCAATCTCTAGGGGCATATCAAATTCATCGCTTCATATCAAGCTAATATTTGTCTTTTATCTGAATCAAACTCTTTACGTTAATCAGTTCCATCACTTTTCATCAAGCTGATTTTTCGTTTAAACTCAATTAAGGGTTTAAAGAGTATCTTCTATCATGCTAAATCTAAACAGGTGTTACATTTTATTCGTTTCTTGATCAAGCTAAACAATTTATCTTCATCGTATCTTGATCAATCAAGTTCAAGATCGATTTTTATCATCACTCACTGTATCTAAGTTCAATCAAGTTCTAGATCAGTAAGATCCGCTTCTTGATCAATCAAGTTCAAGTTCAGTATCTTTTGTTTTCTATTGTTCCCAAGTTCAGTCAAGTTCCGGAACGGTATCACGTTAATCAGACTTTATTCAGCTTTGTCGCTTCGAATCAAACTAAACACCTCGCTTTTTTATGTAGTTCGTGATCAATCAAGTTCAGAACTAACATCTCCTAGACATCAAATTTTCTTTGAACCAACGCGCTGCTCGCACATTAATTCAAAGAGGGGCAAATGTAATACCCTAAAAATGGTCATCTAAACCATAGGCCCCTAATCTCGACAACGTCACCAAGGTCCTAACCAAAGGCAATTAAATCAATCTTGAGCACACAATTAATTCCTAAAATCATCAAATGTCACATGGCAAATCAATCAATCAATATTAATTAAATATTTATTTAATTAATTAATCATTCCAAGTAAATCATTTTAAACAATTATCTTATTTATTTTAATTAAATATCTTAGCATATTTAATTAAATAAATCAATTTGCCATTAAATCTTCAAAAAAGGAAACAAATCAAGAAAGAGGAATTAATTTAATTAAATAAATCAAATTGCCATAAATCTTCAAAAAAGGAAACAAATCAAGAAAGAGGAATTAATTCAATTAAATAAATCAATTGAGCACAAATCTTCAAAAATGGAAATAAATCAAAAAAGGAATTAATTGACAAAAAAGAATTAAAATTTGAGAAAAGAAATCAATTGGAGATAATCTTGAAAAAAACAAATTAAAAATTGATAGATGATCTCAAAGAAAAGAATTAAAACAATTAAATATTAAAATTGAATGAAATAGAGAATAAATCAGTTTTTTCCTAATTTTAATCTTAATTTTAGTTCAATTTCCTTTAAATCAGGTTTTTCTTGATTTAATCTTAATTTTAGTTCAATTTCCTTTAAAACTGAGAAAAGCATCCAATCACATCAATTCACCTGGATTGTGCTTCCTCTTGGAAAATCTTGACCGCTCATCATCATTTGATCTCAACCATTGGTTTCTTTCTGAATTTTCTATAAATTCAGGCTCATCTCTCATTCAAAGAGAGGCTGGAGAATATATTGTTATTATACTATTTTTGCTCTAGGATTTCATTGATATATTGCATATTAATTATTTCATATTAATTAAATCATTTAGTTTAATATTGCAAAAATGTTGTTAGATTAATATTGCATCCATCTAGCATTCATCATGTTCATATAGATAAAATCCTTCATCTTGATGTTGTCTAGTCACTGGTATTGCTTATAATCTGAGAGCAATCTTATACTCGCATCTTTTAGAAGGCAATGGGTCAATTTGTTATGGTTTATTTATTCATTGATTATATCTGATTAACCATACATGTAATGACTTAATTGAAGTGTTGTGTCTTGCAGATACAGATTCTCATACCACTTTTCACACACACAGTTACAATAGTGTATATATTCTTCCTTCCATCATGTATTGCCTGTCTATCAAACTACCAAGGTCTACCCAACAAAAGGTGACAAATATCACACAAAAAGTCATCATGATAATTTCCAATTTTCACTTTCACCAAGCATTGTTCTCACTAAAAACTTATGATCATCTTGAATCCATGCTATCTGATAAGGCTCAGGGTGTTCCAATCTTTCTAACTTCAATTTATTCACAATTTCTTCTAAAATGAGATTATCTAAACTACCACTATCAATAACTACTTTACAACACTTATCAGATACCTTACATCTAGCCTTGAACAAATTTCATCTCTGCAAGGGCTCTTCATCTTCTCTGGTATGACACAAAGCTCTCCTCATCATCAACAGTTCTCCATCTTCTAGTTTGTTAGCTGATCCAATGGGGCTTTCTTCTACCAATGTTGTTCTCCTAGTATTCTTTGTCTTCTTACATTCAAAGGCACGATGTCCTTCTCCTCCACACTTAAAGTAAGTTCCTCTAAACACTCTCTTATCTTGTCTTATGTCATATTTTCCAAAACTTTCATTCTAGTAATCATCAGGTTCTCTTCTCTGGTAGAATTTTTTTGTCATTCTTCCGTTATGAACTACCATCTTTGCTTACTTCCTTTTCCTTGTTTTGATCTATAAAGGTTCCTCATCCTCCTTAATATCCTCTTCCTTCTTGAAATATTCCTCTGGAAAAACTTCTACCTCTACCTCTTTGTCTCTTCTCATGTCTTTTGTTCAACTTCTCTTCTACTTTCAAGGCATATTGGTAGGCTTCTTCAACACTCTGCAACTTGATCAAACTGAGTTCATCTTGAATAGACATCCGCAATCCATTCAAAGATCTCGTAACTTGTTCAACCTCATCATATACATGTCTGAATCTAATATTCAACTTGCGTAATGCTTTGGTATACTCCTTCACACTAGATTCTTTTTGCTTCAAGTTTTGTAACTTTCAGAACATATTTAGTTGGTAATTAGGTGGAATAAACTTCGATTTTAACTTCGCAACCATCCGCTCCCATGACTTGATCTTCTCTTTACCTCTTCTCTATCTATCAACCTAAAAATGTTCCCACCAAAGAGATGCATGACCTTTCAATTGAGTACAAACATATTTTACATTTCTTTCTTCTAGGGTGGTCTCAAAATCAAAATACTTCTCCATCTTCGAGATCCAATCCATTAATTTATTCAAATCCAACTTACCATCATACTTCGGTGGGGTAAAATTGTTGGCATTGGGTTGTCATTGATGTCAACCGATATGGGATGACTTCCAGTATGAGAGATGTATGGGCAACACTGTTATGAAGGAGTACAAAATGTGATATCTCGGATATCACCTTGTGTTGTAGTACACTAGTAAGGTAAGGAAGATGATCACTGGAGTCACTGGTACATAAGTTTGTGCCTGACTTGTGTGGATGGAATGGTAAGGTTACTGGTACCGACACAATTTATCACCAACAATAAGAGTATGTCAACTGGCAAGTGAAGTGCTGACAATGAGCAGAATGCTTGGATGGTGTTTGTGATGAAGAGGCAGAATGTTACCTGAATCACATCAACACCAGAAGAGAAGAATGAATAGGTCATTGGAATGTTGTGAGATTGCAAAACAATAAGACTCCCACTAAATGAAGAATGGAATCACCATATGAAGAGATGATTGATAGTGAATGTGCCCACATCGGATCACATGTGCTTGTTTGAAGATATGCTGCATAAACAGGGCAGTCACATGAGTACATTGTAGGATGCAGAAGACAAGGTGTCACTCCACTAGTAAGTAGAACTTATCTCCTATCATGCATTATGTGCATCATAGTTTTGTGAGATAAGGAAGAAGAGGTCTAAATCAAGTGCATGAAATCAGGGATATGCACTGAATCGACTGAGAAGGCATGTTGAGATGCCGATATAGATCAAGAGTATTTACCGGTATGTAAGTCCACCGGTAATATGAGCAAGGTGCAGATGCAGATGTCCTGCCACTTTGTGGGAATGTGCATGCTTGGGATAGACATGTTTGAAGATTGGTTTAGGTGTTCCACCAATATTTCAACAAAGTGCAGACATGAGGAGTCAACTAGTAGAATGTGAGATACCGACAGGGTTAGTAAACCAACAGAAAAGAGGAATCGGTAGAGTGTTTGTTTAGTGATCCTATCTGAACCAACATGAAGATCCAAGCTAGCTGAGAGTCGACATGGATATCACATGGAGTCAAGGTGGTGGACTTGCATGCAGTGATAGATGGTATGAACACCAACGAGGCAGTTGCAGGATTGGTCGATATTTATGGTAGATCCCACAAATCATGGGACATGTTGCAGAGGTTTGCGGATCTAGGTCTGGAGGAAACCTGAGAGACAACTAAGAGTGATTGAGAAGACCAAGGCGGTTGAAGGAAACAATAAGACTAATCTTGATGCTTGACCAAGAGATCAGCCGACAAGGTAAAAAGCAGATTGCCAAAGATAGAAGGCGTGGTCAAGAAGGTGCGATAATGGAGAAGGTGTTTAGTTGGATATTAGAGAGATCAGATCAGGGAAGATCTGATTGGATTTGGTTTTCCTCAAGGTAAGTGAGGAAACCCTAACCACTCAAAGTTTGAATTGGTTTTTGGTGGGAAAATCAATCTATAAATATGCAAGCCAAAACTAGAGATGGTTGCCACTGGATAAGAGAGTAGAGCTACTGCATAGAAGAAGAGAGTGCTACTTCTATATGTGAGAACAAATCATTCAAGTACTCGACAAATATCTAAGAAGAGACTGAGTGTGAGAGAGAACCAGGTTGAAGTGTTCCACCAATAGCAGTGCAAAACTGGTAGTGGTTATACTGGCAGAGCAGAAGTGAAGAGAGCTATAAAGAAGGTAGACAATGGACCAATAGAGTATAGTACCAGTGAAGAGCGGAGTAGTGAGGAGGAGATCCAATAGAGAAGAAGGAGAGTAGAGGTGAACTGATAGTGTTTACTGACAGTGAAGTAGTAGGAGAAGTGTATCGATGTAGCAAAGAAGGTATCTCACCGACAAAGTAAGGTATATGAAATGGTTACAAGATTCACTTGTAACAAGATAACTACTTTTGTAATTGATGTTTTCATTGTGATCACTGAGTTGTAGCTCATAAACAAGTTAGGGGTTGGTGCTCCTTGGATTGGTGCCCTAAATCAGGGTTGTAGCTCCTTGGGTTGGTGCCCTAAACATTGTAATAGAGTTTCATTGTGAGGTTGGATTGGAGTAGTAAACTCCAACAACATTGCTCACCAAGGTTTTTCCCATCTTGGGTTTTCCTCATACATGCTAGTGTTATGTGATGGCCCTTTGTGTGTGATTGCATGTGTATTTATTTCTCCCCACTAACCAGTAAATCTACATTGTGTTGGATCAAATAACCGGTATACACATCTAGGTTGTAAAAGGGAAAAGACTGAGAACCATTGATTCACCCCCCTCTCAGTGGTACATTGTGTCTAACAAAAATATGGTTTATTGTTTGACCTACTCAATACCCTCAAGAACCTCTCTTCATCTAGATCGATCGTCGATGGGTTTGCTAGTTGTTCTACCGATGCTTCTTCTTCTTCATCTTCACTCACATATTCAATATTGCGACCTCCTCTTTGAGCTGTCTCAATGGCTTCTAAATGGCCTGCAATTCCTCTCAACATTTCCATCACAGTAGGGTATGCATTCCCACACGCTCCACCATTCCTATTTCCTCTTCATGCCAGTCCTCTGCAGCTGTAGGTTAGATCTACAATCCACCACCCTACAACATAACCTTCAAGACAACACAATCTCTCGATCAAAATCTCACTCTGATACCACTTGGTGCGGTCACCAGTTAGAAAGGACCTCAAAGAGATCAATCCAGACTGGGCAGCAAGAGTAAACATAATGTAAACAAGAAGATATGATGGAGGAAATGCAAAAATAAATGAATTCGATCATCAAAATTGATTACAAATAACTGGTAACATTCGGGTTACAAGATTTGGCTCATTGGCCTGCTACATACATGCTCAATTACATAATTGGTCAACTCTAGACCTCTAAATTTTAAGATATGTCTTCTATATTCCTCACTGATGATTTATGATGCTTAATTATATTGATTTATATGGTCAAGAGGGATCCGGGATGACCCAAGAGGGATCAAATTCTGAAGAACAAGATCAAATGTGAAAACCACCCGGTCGGCCTCCACCGAAGAGATTCCTCTGTAAAATCCAAATTATGAAGTGCAGATCAAAATGAAGGCCATGCACACGCCAAGAAACATAGGAATCAATGAATTGAGAATCTGCAAGCTATGGAAAGGATCTGCAAGATTCACCAATAGAAAAATAGGTCTAGGCGGCTCTGGTGTTCTAAGCCAGAAAACTGTCCCAGAATTTGGAAGTGATAACTTGCCGAAAAAAGATCCAAATATCCCATAGATTTGGGAAAAGGAAGATGATCATGTCCAAAAGAAAAATCCATCTCCACAAGATCCGGTGAGAAAATGCAAGAAAATGCAAGAAAATGCAAAAAGAAATGTTGAATCTATAAAACAAAAAACAAACTAAAAAGAAATGTTTTTGGTTGATGCAAGATTGCATAGAACTAGGGATGCTCTTGCATCAGATGTTGTGAAGAGAGTGTTTAGATACCTGAAAGGTGCCTCTCAATATTCTCTGTGTTACCATGGAATTTTTTTTGGATCGCAGAGGACTATAAGAATTCAAGGATATGTGGATACATATTAACATTGAATGGTGGTGCAATCAATTGGATGAGCAAGCAGTAAGTTGTAGTCACTTCATCTACTACAAAGGCAGAGTATATGGAAGCAACTTGTTCCTCTCATGAGGTTGTTTGGATTAAATGTTTGTGTTCTGATGTTGGGTTTAATGTAGGGAGGATTTCTATCTTTTGCGACAGTCAGAGTGTGATTTGTTTGGCAAAAATCCCACTTTCCATGCCAAGATGAAACATTTCAATGTACAATATCACTTTGTTCATGACATGGTGGAAGATGGAAAGGTTAACCTGGAAAAGGTGGATACTCTAAAGAATGTTGCAGATGCATTGACAAAACCTGTAAACACAACAAAGTTCAAATGGTGTGCCAATTTGATGGGCCTTGGAGCCCATCAATCTCATTAATTTCAAGTTTTTCTGGAGATACCAATAAGTTCTTTGTCAAGTGGGAGAATGTTGAGAATGTTGGCAATATGGATGAATTAATTAAGTGTTTCATTGATGTTTTGTCATTGATGTCAACACTAGCTGTTATGGTTGGTTATCGACAGATAGGTTTTGGTTACTGGTAGAAGATCTAGTGTTACTAGTAGAAGAGACTATCTATTGGACACTTCCAACATGTTTGGATCATGGAGTATGTTTGATTTTATGTGTTACATGTTCTGTGAACATATTTTGGTCAGTTGATATGACTTGATGATCAGATGCTATCATACACTTTTGTAAACCCTTACCGGCATTGGTTTAAGGTTTAACCGGTAGAGCTTTCACTGAGGAATCTTGATAGAATGCATAAGTGGTGTTGGTGCAGCTTCTACATGGATTTCAAGATGATGAAGATGTTCTTTGTTCATGCTTCAACTGCTTGAAGACATTGTTTTGGCATGGTGGACCTAGAATAGGTCCGGTGCCTATCTAGGTTATGGACCGATATCATGTTAACGTGTACTCTACACGTTACCGGGATGTTCTATAGATTGGCTATTGTTGTTTTTGTCTTAAGTCGACATGGCATATCATTATAATATGGATTTATGTAATGATCTTATTGTAACATCTTTTAGGTGGCCGACCTAATTGGTTTAGGCCTTAGGGTTGGTATAAAATGATGTAAGATCTCATTGTAGATCATAGGAATGGAATGGGGATTGTGTGTCATGGTCTTGAAATGCAATATCATATGCAAAGGAGATTTGGTCGATCATAGGTGATCGAATTGGGATTAAGGAAGAGGTCAAAGGCCTCCGATATTGAGCTTAACTGTGACTGTAATTAGGCATGATAGATGCTATCTCTAGAAATTCATTATTCTGGATTTTTGTCCATTTATCTTGAGGTGGTTATAACCTCTTTGTAGTCAGTGATACTCTTTTATAATGAGTAGTGTGCTCTAGGTAGTGTGCCTTCTTGCATGTGCAGGCCCCTCATTGTATCACATAATTTCTACAAAAGTATCATCTAACTGTGGGTAGGCTTCCCACCGTGGTTTTTCCCTTTCTGAGTTTTCCACATACAAATCATGGTGTTATGTGGTATGGTTGCTTTGCATTGATTATCTATTTAATTGTTAAGTTGTATTGTTTACTAGTATCTATTTCTGCTTTACCGGTACTTAATCTGGTTAAAGATTATTAAGTGGATTAATTGATATAATCTGTTAACAACTGATTCACCCCCTCTCTCAGTTGTTCACTGATTATCCTAACAATTGGTATAAGAGCTTTGGCCCTCTTTTGTAGAAGCTTAACCACTTGAGGTAGATCCTATGGTAGCTAACACTTCAAATCCACTGACAACTATTTTTAGAAGAGAAATCCCTAAGCTTGATGGAAAAAATTATGGGATATGGAAAATTCAAATGGAGACTCATCTTAGATGTCTTGACAAGGATATTTGGGAGATCACTGAGAAAGGATACACACCTTATGATCTGACATCCAGCAATCCTGCTCCTACAGACTTAGACAAGAATCTTGAAAATGATTGCAGAGCTAGAGAAGCCCTCTTGTGTGCACGTACTGATCAACAGATCATGGGATTGACTAATAAATCATTGGCAAAGGTTATGATTGTTATGAGAATTCAATGTTGTGGAGGATTTATGTGTGAAGATAAAATAGTTTTTAAAGTCTTGAGAGCCCTTCCACCATCTTACAAGATGAAGGCAACTGCAATTAATGAGCTGAGAACAATGACAAACACTTCAATTAACAGAGACATTTTGATTGGGAAATTGTCTTCTTTTGAGCTTGAAGAATTTGGATCTTCTGGAGCTATAAAATATGAACCTGCTTTTCATGCATCATCATCATCATCATCATCTATCGACAAAAGTGATTAGAAAGTCCTATATGCAAAAGAATTGGAAGACATGAGGAAGGAAGATGAAGAATTTGAGCAACTTTAGGCCTTATTTGCTAGAAGAGTACCTAAAGGTCCGACATGAAGTAAGTATGAAGGAAAAGCACCTTTTAAATGTTTTGTATGCAATAAGATTGGTCATTTTGCATCTAGATGTCTTGAAAGAAATGATAGGTTTGAGGAAATAGTTAAGAAATCATTTAAGCCTAACCTGAATAGATATAGATTCAAGAAAAGTAAACAATGCTACATAGCGAATAAAGGAGTAAGTGATGACTCTGGGGATGAACCGACAAAAGACTCTGCTAGTGGATCCGATAATGGCAAGGAATGGGTGTTTTATGCTTTAAAGGAAGATGAACCGGAACTGGCTATCATGAATGAAGAAAAAACCCTGGCAACAAAAGTTGATGATAAGGATGAATGGGTAATTGATAGTGGATGCTCACATCATATAACTAGAGATATAGGTAAATTTCTGTCCTTGCAAGAATACAATGGCGGTCAAGTCATATTTGGAGATGACAAAGCATGTATGATCAAAGGTAGAGGTACTATATCTCTGGATGGTAAGCATACTACTAACAATGTCTATTATGTAGAAGGTTTAAAGCACAATATTTCAAGTGTTGGTCAATTGGTGGACAAGGGTTTCCACCTTCAGTTTAAAGATAGAAAATGCAAAATCATTAACAAGATTGGTTTGGAGATTGCAACCACTAGGTATTCAGACTGGAGATAATATCTTTCACTTGAAAACTGGTAATAAGACACTTTTGATTGCTCATATTGATGAGAGCTGGTTATGGCATAAGAGGTTATGTCATGTTAATTTTGATTGTATTGTTAAGATCAATTCAACTAAGGTAGTTAGAGATATACCTAAGATTATGAAGCCTCATAATCCGGTATGTAAGGAATGTCAATTGGGAAAGCAAGTTAGAAATTCTTTTAAGAGCATACATGATAAATTTAATGATGTTCTTGATTTGATTCACATTGACTTATGTGGTCCAGGAAGGACTAGAAGCTTTCAAGGTGATAGGTATTTCATGTTGACTATTGATGACTATTCTAGGATGATGTGGGTGACTTTTCTTAGGGAGAAGTCTGAAGCCTTTAAGAAATTCAAGATCTTTAAAGCAAAGGTTGAAATAGAAACTGGATTGAAAATCAAATGTCTAAGATCAAATCAAGGTGATGAGTTTACTTCTCATGAATTTAACAGTTATTGTGAGACAAATGGAATTAGGAGACAGTTATCAATACCTCAGAGTCCTCAAGAGAATGTAATAGTGGAAAGAAAGAACATAACCATTTTGGATGCAACAAGATCTATGATGATGGAAGCCAAATTGCCTCATATCTATTGGAGAGAAGCAATGAGTACAACAGTCTACACATTCATCAAAGTTCACATCAAAGGTGAAACCAGTAAGAACCCTTATGAATTATGGTTTGGACATACACCTACTATTAAATATTTCAGAATTTTTGGAAGTAAATGCTATATCAAAAGAGATGATTCAATTGGAAAGTTTGATCCTAGATGTGATGAAGGTATATTTATTGGTTATTCAATTCAAAGCAAATAATATAGATGTTATAACAAAAGATTGAAGAAAATTGTGGAGAGTGCTAATGTGAAAGTGGATGAGCAATACATAAATCAATCTATATCATATGACAGGGAACCGACAATGCCTAAATCAGTACAGGAAACTGAAATAGTTACACCGACACAATCAGAAAATTCAACTATGACTGATGATCAAAGTTGTGAACCGAAAATTCAAAAGACACCAAGGTATGTAAGGTTAAATAATTTTGAAGATCAAATCATTGGAGACAGGAACAAGGGAGTTATGACAAGAAGAAGACTAGCAAATGAAGAGGTATGTCTTATTTCTCTAATTGAACCGACATATGTTATTGAAGCTTGTAAGGATAAACATTGGTTAAACGCTATGGAAGATGAATTATATTAGATAGAGAAGAATGAAACTTGGACTTTAGTTCCCTGGCCTAAAAATCAGAATGTTATTGGAACTAAATGGGTTTTTAGAAATAAACTGAATGAAGATGGTCAAGTTGTAAGAAACAAAGCTAGATGGGTTTGTAAAGGATATTTTCAAATGGAAGGAATTGATTATGGTGATCTAGAATTGAAGCTGTTAGACTATTTCTTGCCTATGCAACTTATATGAACTATAAGGTTTATCAAATGGATGTTAAATGTGCATTTTTGAATGGTGAACTTGAGGAAGAAGTATACATTGAGAAACCTGATGGATTTTCACTGACTGATGATAAAGATATGGTTTGTAGATTGAAGAAATATTTATATGGATTGAAACAAGCTCCTAGAGCTTGGTATGCAAGGTTGGATAACTATCTTTTGAAGCTTGGTTTCACTAAAGGCAGTGCTGATAGTAATTTATATTATAAGATTACTTATGATGATATTTTGATTATTGAAGTATCTGTTGATGATATCGTTTTTGGAGGAGAAGACAAATTGTGCATGCTATTTGCTAACAACATGAAGAATGAATTTGAAATATCCATGATTGGTGATATGAGATTTTTCGTAGGTTTGCAGATTACTCAAACTGACAAAGGCATCTTTATCTATCAAACTAAGTATCTGAGGGAATTGTTGAAGAAGTTTGGTATGGATAATTCCAAATTGGTAAGTACTCCTATGGTGACAAGTGAGAAATTATCTATCAAGGATACTTCTACACTGGTAAATCGGACAAGGTATAAGTCTATGATTGGTGGCTTTCTATACTTAACTCAAACTAAACTGGATATTAAGAATGCAGTAAGTATTATTTCTAGATATCAAAGTAATCCTAAAGAAAGTCATGAATGTGCAGTAAAGAGGATATTCTGATATTTGCAAGGAACAACAAAATATGGCTTATGGTATTCTAAAAATGACGATTTCACTTTATGTGCATATACTGACCCAGATTGGGTAGGAGATACTGATGACTAGAAGAACACTTCTAGTGGAGCTTTATTTCTTGGAAAGAAACTAGTCTCATGGATCAACAAAAAACACTCATGCATTTCTTTATCTACTGCAGAAGTTGAATATGTTGCAGCAACAACTAATTGCACTCAAGTTTTGTGGGTGAAGCAAATGTTGAAGGATTTCAAGGTAAATTGTAGTGAGCCGGTAGTTATCTATTGTTATAACTCTGCAACTATTGACATGTAGTGAGCTGGTAGTTATCTACTGTTATAACTCTGTAGCTATTGACATGTCTAAGAATCCGATATTTCACTCTTAGACTAGGCATATATCAATAAAGTATAACTTTCTGAAGGACAAGGTAGAATCAAAGGAAGTCAAATTGGTTTATGTGAACACAAAAGAACAAACTACATATATATTCACTAAACCGCTATCTAAGGAATCATTTGAGTATTTGAGAGACAGGTTAGGGGTTTCTACCCCTCCAACAGAGACTTGATTAATGCACTTTGTCATCAATCCGACATGCATTATTAGAGATACTATTCATTTCGACACTGATGAGTGGTGGTACTATTTAGGGGGAGTAGTCAACTTTGAGATTCAGAGGTTTACATTCTTGCTTTGATATTTATGTCAGATTTCTGGCATTGATGTCAAAGGGGGAGAGATACTGATGTGAAAAATAATTTCAGAACTTTATAGGGATATCATTCACATGGGGAGAGTTATTGATATTCAGGAGATTGTTGGTTGTATTCCACAGGGGGGGACTTGTTTGATATTTTTTGGTACCTAGATGTTTTTCACATCTAGTGTTGGTATTATGGATGAATTGATTATGTGTTGCATTGATGTTTTGTCATTGATGTCAACACTACCTATTATGGTTGGTTACCGATAGACAAGTTTTGGTTACCAGTAGAAGATCTAGCGTTACCGACAAAAGAGACTATCTGCTAGACACTTTCGACATGTTTGAGGTTTAACTATCAGAGATTTCATTGAGGAATCTTGACAAGATTTATAAGTGGTGTTGGTGTGGCTTCTACATGGATTTCATGATGCTAAAGATGTTATTTGTTCATGCTTCAACTACTTGAAGACATTGCTTTGGCATGGTGGACCCAAAATAGGTCCCGTGCCTATCTAGGTTATGGACCGGTATCATGTTAACATCTACTCTACACATTACCGAGATGTTCTATAGATTGGTTATTGTTGTTTTGGTCTTAAGCCGTCATGACATATCATTGTAATATGGATTTATTTAATGATCTTATTGTAATATCTTTTAGGTGGCCGACCTAATTGGTTTAGGCCTTAGGGTTGGTATAAAATGATGTAAGATCTCATTTTAGATCATAAGAATGGAATGGGGATTGTGTGTCGTGGTCTTGAAATGCAATATCATATGCGAAGGAGATTTGGTTGATCATAGTTGATCAAATTTGGATTAAGGAAGAGGTCAAACGCCTCTAGTATTGAGCTTAACCGAGACTATAATCAGACATGATAGATGCTATCTCTAGCAGTTCATTATTCTAGATTGTTGTCCATTTGTCTTGAGGTGGTTATAACCTCTCTATAGTCAGTGAGACTCTTTTGTAATGAGCATTGCACTCTAGGTAGTATAACTTCCTACATGTGCATGCCCCTCATTGTATCACATACTTTTTGCAGAAGTATCATCTGATTGTGGGTAGGCTTCCCACTATGGTTTTTCCCTTTCCGGGTTATCCACGTACAAATCATGGTGTTATGTGGTATGGTTGCTTTGCATTGATTATCTGTTTAATTGTTAAGTTGTATTATTTATCGGATCTATTTCTACTTTACCGTTACTTAATCTGGTTAAAGGTTATTAAGTGGATTAATTGATATAATCTGTTAACAATTGATTCACGCCCCTCTCTCAGTTGTTCACTGGTTATCCTAACAGATAATGGGTGTCTCAAACTTATTGGTTGAAATCTCAAACATATGGCACTTGGTCTTTGGAATAAGTAGTTCAGTTTGAACCTTTGTGTTATTGATACAATAGTTGATAACCTTCCTGTTATGCACTTGGTTGGAGAAGCAGTGATTTTGGTATATTATCTAGGTTCGACAAGACTCTACTAGGCAGTTCGGAGAAGTTACTCCTCTTACCGATGTCGGGGAGACAGTTGATGTGTCTTATCAACATGAAGCAGTGTTGGTGTGACATTTAGTGCCACTAAGATACTCCAAGAAGTTAGTCAAAGTAACATTGTTTCTCTGATGAGTCCCATTTTGGTGTGACTTGTGCATTGTCTGGGTGACAAGTGGTATATCGATATAAATTTTAGTTTTGGTATGTCTCCCACACTAGTTAAGTGAAGTAATGTTGCTACACCAACAAGCCTGAGTTAGATATAGCATTGTTGAAGTCTTGGTGAAGACAAATATTTCTATGTAGCTTGGGGTTTTGGTAAACTGTTTGAATTAGGAAATCAAAGTCTCATTTTGTGGCGATAAGAGACTTGTTAGGGGCCCACAATCGCGGATTGGAGATCAAGTGGGACAAAGCTTGGTAAACTAATAAGTTACACTTCCATCGGGTGGTGATTTGTCGATAAACTTTGAGACTTGGTGGGGACCACAATGGACTCATTTTGACTTGTCGAGTTGTCTGCTGACGATTGGTGGAAACTGGAATGGCTTAGAGGAAGCGATGTAGACAATGTGCATGTTATTGACAATCTGGGAAGTTCAATAGTTCAGCAACTGAAACAAAATATTTTTCAAAAGAGACATATAAAAATGTCTAAAAAATAGTTGCAGGTGGTTGCCACTAATACATTTGGCCTAAAATTCCGATGGAGGTTTCCGACGGAGAAGGTATATTGTGACCAAATTTAATTTTTTTTGAAAAAAATGTTCTAATTCGTCAGAATTCTGACGATAATTTTACATTTGGTTTCGACGGAGAAGGCATTAGTAATGAAATTTGAATTTTTTGAAAAAATGTGCCCGCGTTCATCAAAATTCTGATGACCATGAGCATTACTTAAAAAAAAAAAAGATCACAATATATTTGCTCAATCAATCCTGCGCAAGCTTGGATTAGACCTCTGGCAACCCTGCATGCGATCTCCCAAAAGGTTAGGCTCTTTTTCATATGAATTTTTATTTTAAATTAAATCTTCTTATGCCTTAAGCTTTCTATCTTGAATATACAAACCCTTGTGCCCAATTTGCTCAATCTACCTACATCCACCTGCCATGGCTTCCTCTGATACACCCACCTTAATAGATGCCTCCACCAATATAGTGGGTTGACATCAATGAAAGAGGGGAAGAGTGGATAGAGATATTGCTAGAGGAGAACAAGATGTGGTGATCATGAGGTTATAAGAGGGAAGATGAGAAGAAGGAACACTTGATGAAGGAGGTCGACAAGTGTCGCAACTAAGTGTAAAAGCTATATGTTAACACTTATTTTTACAAAATATTTTATGCTATATAGAGGCTTTTTTCTTTTTTCATTTTTATCATATGAGCATTTATTGTTGGTTTGCATGTGCAGAAATTTTATTAGCATGGGTAAATTCCTCTAAAGGATCAACTATTTTAGGAGTATCAAGGTATTACTTGGGCACACTAAGGGCATTCGCTAAGTATTGACTGCACAAGGAATCCATTATGGAGGTATTTTGTCAGCAGAGAAATCATTATGGTATGATCTAGGATTGTCTTCTAATATGTATTAGACCTAGTGAGAAAAGTGGGGATCACTAATATTCAACAGTGATGGTCCATTTGTGCTAAATTGCAAAATTTCAATCATCGACATAAGTAGTCCTGATGAAACAGCATTGGCGAGCAAAAGGACGAGTATCAACATAACTTATATTGATGAAACAACATGCAAATGCTTTGGAGTGTTTAAAAATACTCAGCATGGTGCACACTCTTTAGAAAGTCATGTCATCGGGATAGCTTGTTCCGATGAAATAGAAGGTAGTTGTTTTCCTATCGACATACATCAGCTTATCGGCAAAATGTAGAAATTGTTATACTGATAGCCCATGAATCCATCGGTGTAACTTGTAACGATAAGGCAAAGATCATCATATAGTATCAAGAGATTGGAAGTAATGAGAACAGTCTATCCCAATACCCAATGACTAAAGGGAATCGAAGGTGGGCCCATCAGAAAAGGGAACCATATCAAAATAGTATAAAAATGGTTAGGCCGATCCCCGATGACATGAAGAGTCGGAGGGCGGAACTATCGTTATTACTTATACCAATAAAATGGACTTGGAGACATAAAACATAAAGGTGCATCTAAGACTCATCGGGACTTCGGGAGGAATAGAAAAGTGCTATTTTGACCCCCGATGAAGATAGAAGTGCTTACGGGGACATCGGTGTAAGCTATGCTGATAAAGAAAGCATCTATTAAGGATTCATTGGGACATCGGAGGAAGAACTTTTATGTTATGCCGAAACCTGATAGGACCACTTAGGTGAATGGTGGGTTGCGAGGATTTCTTTGGGATGAGTTATGTTGATAATGCCGTGGGCTTATGTAGAATGTGGATTGGTATATTGAGATCATCAGGGCATCAGAGAGACATGAAATAAAATATGCCGACACCCGATAAGTTAAGTAGAAGGAAACCAAAGGTGAATGCATCGGGGAGATTTACGTCAATGGAGCATTAAAACAAAAGGCGAAACCGAGACTGAAAGGGTGCCCATCAGGATGAAATGAACCATAGGGATAGAGAAAAAAATGCTATACCGAGACTTGATAAGTTGGTCGGGATAGTTTGTGCCGATCAGAAAGTGAAAAGCGGTAAAGTCATAACAATCGATGCCAAACAATTGAATCATCAGAAAAGGTCTCGCCGATTATCCGTTGGAGGTGCTGATGTGGAAAAATGACATAAATGGCTTCAATTAAATGCATCTATGGAGTAGGTCCATTGCGACATGAAGCAAATCCATCAAGATTGTGGTAATTAAGTACAAGATTGGACTCGTTGGGATATATAACCAATGTTGCATAACAATATTACACATAAAGTTATTGCAGAAAAGGTATCAAGTGTTTTCTGAGCTGTTGAGTGTGGAGTGAAGAATTTTGTAGAGATGGTAGGGTCAAGCTCAAAAGGGAAGCGAAAGGTTGGAGAAGTGTCCAATACCGCGATGAAAAAATCTAAGGGTGAAGTCAGTGAGGCTCAAAGAAAGCTAAACCAAGATATGATAGATCAGATGGGCTCTCCAGGAGCCAGGTCACGCAGAGCTAAGGTGAATTTTCCTATTCACGAGTAGTTGGAGGACAGGTACAAAGAAATTGGAGATGTACTCACAATAGTGTGAGGGAATGAACTGTTTCTTTTTCATTACCTCCGCAGAGATGAGCCTATGCCAATTTCAATCCCATGGAACACCAATTTAGGTAAACTCATGGTACCTAATGTTTTTGTAGATATTGACTTATTAAAACTCCTGGTGAGACATTATGATGCAAACAAGCGATGCATTTTGTTGCCTGATGGGATGGTTTTTGTTCACTTTGCGGTAGCCACAATTCATGAAGTTTTTGTAGTGGATTTGGAGGCAGATGTGCCTTTGTCATTTATGGATTTGGAGGAGGAATATAGGAAAATGGATACTACATATCAGGGTTGGAACCTTGCAATCCACAAAGCAGAAAAGGGGAGGCTAACAGAGGAAGATGACCCTCCTTATGATATAACTATTTTCAAGAAGTATCTACAATATACATATATGGCTTGTGGCCAGGTTGGAGGAGTTGAATCTCCTGATGTGGCGAACATAGGACCATTGGTTTTAATAGTGGATATCTAGAGGCATGAGCCTAGAGCTTTTGATTTTGCTTCGTACTTGGTGGACAAAATGCATCGAGGTTTCATGAACTTGAAAGATAATCCAGATAAGCATTTCAAGGATTATTCCTTGTTAATGCATATTGTTTTATTCTATGGGAGATTCAGGGATTATTGCCAGAGGGTTTGAGTCTAAATACAGTAGGGAAGAATGGATAGGATCAACCGGTGCAGTTGTGGGTTTCTCTCTGGGATTATAGATATGTGAACTCTCATTACCTCAAATTTGAGGAATTCTTTGTTAAACCAATTTTCTTGCTCTTTTGTGAGCCACTGTAGGGATCATTCTCTGAGGATGTCAAGAAGTTTCTTAGGCCTCATGAGCACAAAAATCCAAAGGTCAATCACAATTGGGGTGATTGGTATTCATGCCAAAACTTCACTTTTGTTCGATGCTACAGATTTGGAGGTTATCCTTATGTGCTACCAAAACCTACACCAGACATGATTGCTTTTTTGGAAATTGTAAGACAATTAAGTGTTTCTAATGCCAAGCATTTTGGAGGTGCACACAAGCAAGCCTTCCTCCTTGGTACACTTCACTTCCAGGACTTAAAAATTGTATCTACCAAAGCATATGAAGCCATTGATAGGAAGTTGGTGGATGAATACAACCTGTTCCAACATGTGTCTAGGACACATTATGATCCTGAGGGTTACATCCATGTAGACAGGAAGAGGCAAGAGTTGGGAAACTATCTTCATCAAGAGGATGAATTTGAAGACATGTGTAGAAATAAGGAGGTAGAAGAGTTGGCGAACGTTATGGAAACTTTGGAGAAAAAACTGGAGGAGAAAAGGTAGAGATTAGAAAACGTGGAGGAAGAACTAGCCCAAAGTGATTCAGGGGAGAACAATGTTGTTTCCAAGCTCCGAGCACTTGAGAAAGAAAAGGACCCAGAAGCATAGGATAGGCTCATCATTGCATTGAAGGCAGAAACAGATGAAAGAATGACAAAGAATGTTTCTTTTGTGTCAGATGATTAGTTAAAAAATTCTAAAGAGTTCAAATCATTCATGTACCATTTGAAGGGTAAGAAGTTAAGGGAAGCAGTGCCAAATATTACCCTTGAAAAATGAGGCAAAAATGAAGAAGAGAGTGAAGGAAGATATTGACACAAAAGTTGAGACTATGACCCCACAAAAGGGGAGGCAACTAGTAGTAGAGGATGGAATAATTGTGTTTCCAGGTCGGGATCTGAGTGCCTCATTTATCTTTGATTCTTTGCTGAACTCAGACAATAAGGATATGAAATTGAATATCCAAGGAGTAAAAGACATTTTTATTGGATCAAGGTACGATCTGAATGAGGAAGAAATGTTGCTGTGGGTTTTATACCCTCCCAATAAAAGGCCAAAAATCATAGATGTGGACAAAGCATTTGGTCACATGATGAACCTGAAAGTTGGAGAAGTAGACCCTATGGTCACGGCCGATATAGGTATCAATATTCAAAATTCAATAAGGCCCAGATGAAGCATGAGATAAAAGAGAAGAATAAATACAAGGCCTTATATGAAGAAACCCTTAAGAGGAGTGGGCATTTGATCCCTCAAATTACTGATTCAAGAGGTCAATGGAAGAAGAAATTCAAAAAATTGGCTTATGAGCATACTAAGTTGAAGAGGGAGATGAAGAGTATCAGGGTTGACACTGCTTGTGTTTTATTGAGTAAGAGATATGACAATATGGAGAAGGCGTTGGATGAGTTTTGGGGTGTATATCAGAGAAACATGGACAATATGGTTTCACACACAAGAATTCAAGATAGACTCAACCTGCTATTGCAAGATGCATCGACTAAAGAAAAGGTAAAAAGGAAGGTTTAGGGTCTGCTTGTCACACATGAGGAGGCTGCAAAGGAATTGAAGTCAAAATTTGATGAATGCTAGCAGATTGTTTAACATGGGGTTCCCCATTTGGTAGACGATGCAGGAGTAATTAAAGATAAGACCATATGGCTTTCTGAGTGTAAGTCTTTACTTAGTGCAGCCCAAGCCATTGCCAAAACATATATCCTTGATATGAATGGCACTGGCGACCAGTTTGATAATCTTTACATGATCGAGAATATAGCCAGGGATGCAATCTTCAACACAACAACCTACAAAGACCCAGGCTATTTACGATACATTTAGAAATGCAGACACCGACTGGATCGAAATCCTTAAGTCATTGTTTAGTTTTATGTTTGTAATGCAATCAGTGTTTTAGTTAGTCTGTTTAGTTACTGTTCAGTTAGTTGTTAGGATAATGGAAGGGTTTGTCTTTCCATTTGTGCCTCTTAGCATATGTATTTATAATGAGTCATTTTGACTATAATTGACAAATTTTTTAAAAAAGAACATACTGCCAGACAGGACTAAGTTATATGTATTAGGGAAGTCTATAGAACAAAGAAGTATCTTTTTATGCAAACAGACTGTAATGGAGTATTTTCAAGTGTAGCTTATGTATGCAATCATCTCTTAAGGACTAATATATGAAGGTTCATTTTTTCTTTTCCTAAGTATTGTGCATACTTTTGTGTTGATGAGTTATTGTGTCCTCTTGATAAATCCATCATACAATTTTCTATGATGTGCCATCACATGCTGTTACATTAAACATGATATTGGGTTTTCATTGTTGTGTAACACATACTGAAATCTTCATAGTTGATGATCAATATTTTCTTAGGAGTTGATAAGATTTTCTGTCCACAAAGTGTCATAAGTATCCCCTAGATAAAGGCACGGGTCTGCTATTTATCTTTTAAGGTTTTGGTTGATCATACATTCAAGGTCCTTGATAAAGAAACATTCTTCTTAAATTCTATATGAACTGATCTTTACATATTTCTTTTGAAGTCCCGAAAGCATCCTTATTTTCATTATACTATCATAAACATTTTTTATTTCTTTTCAAAGTATTCAGTTAAAGCACATAATAAAGCATAGTTGTAGAACAACAATTTGCCATTTTTGTAATTTGCTAAAAGACTTGAATCCACTTTAAATAATCTCTTTGGTGCTTGAGAGGAAAAGGTATACCCACCTAGGTTTAGTGGAGCCTAAAGTGCAGAGGGCTTTGGTCTTCAACCATCCCTCTTCGTTGGCCAAGGGTGATTGGATTACTTGAAGATTTGGAAAGCCTTTTGGTTTTCCAATCTATGGTTTTGGGAACCAACAGATTGGTGACTCTGCTGGGGAGTTGTTCATATAGAAGTTCTCAGAGTTTTTGGTAGTGTATTCTAGACTTTATTGGAGGAGAGATCCCAAAAGATCAGATAAGTAGTAATATTTTCCTCTTATGAGACGACGACTCTACTTTTTAATTCATGAATGATAATTGGTATTTTGAAAAAATAAGAGAGACCCCTAGACATTTATCAATAAAATTGATGCAAGGGAGGAGGTCTCTACATAAAGAGAAAGAAGATCTTATTCAATTGAGTCCCAAGAAAAGGAACAAAGGAAAGAAATCAAACATGGTGTTTGAAGGATATAAGAAATTTCCTAGTAGAGAGGAAGATTCTTCATCTGCTAGTAGATCCAAAAATAGGGAAGAAAACCCTTTCTATAAAATAAATACAAAAGATAATAGATATGGCCATGATGAGATCATGAATGCTGAGGAACAAGAAGAAAAACAATGGGATGATCTTATTCTTAAGATGGTTGATATGAGTGCTGATGGTGCCAAGATGGCGAGAGAACTTAAAAGGCAACTGGATTGGGTGTTATAGAAACTAGGAATAGAGAGAAATAATATTTCAAGCCCCAAAACAAACAAAGTAGGAGAAGAGAGAGGTGAAACAAGTAGACAAGTAGTTCCAAAATATAGTCCCCCTCATATGAGGAGAATGGACCAGCCTTTTGTAACCTATGACAACCCATTGGTGAATGAGAGTAGAATATGGAGGGATATGCATAGGGATCAAAGTGAAGAGAGGCTGGAGGATGGAAGAAGGAATGGAGATGGGGAAAATTATGGGAATCGGATTAACACAAATAGGGGCAACCACAAAGGAGATAATGGGTGTGGTAGCAATCTAAATAATGGACAAAATAGAGGTAACAATGGAAATCATGGAAGTGGCAATGGTGGAGGTAGGAACAATGGTAACAATAATGACAATAATAGTGGTGGTGGGAACAATGATAATAATGGAAATTATGGCATCAATGGTGGATTCAATAGAGTAATTATGAACAATCAAAACAACCATCATGTTGGTAGGCAACCCTTAATCATTGAAAGGTATAGGCAATTGTATTTCACCGGCATTGTTGGTTACCCAAATCAAATTGCCAATGATTTGAGATTAGCAATCCCAAAATTTTTAGGAAATGGAGTTGATTCACCAGAGCAGCATGTTATTAATGTAAAAAATATCATTGAAGAATTTGAGATTCCTCATGAAGATGTATTCATGAAGTTGTTGGTCCAGTCTTTGACAAAGGATGTAGGGGAATGGTACATAAGCCTTCCTGACGGATGTATTTGCAGTTGGCAGGAATTTTCGATGCTCTTCTTGGAAGAGTTTGGAGATCATAATGATCCTTTATTTGCATCCCATGAATTAACAAGCATAAGGAAGAATTAAAATGAATCAGTTCCCGAATTTAATAAAGTACTAAAGAGAATACCAAAAGATGTCAGACCAGTTGATTCATTTTTGATTAACTTTTATTTAAGTGCTTTTGATAGCAAAACTCATTATGAGATTTTGTCTCATAGACCTAACACTTTACATAAATCATTCAAAACGGCTGCTACTATTGAAAATAATAGGAAGGTGGCTGGGAAAGTTGCTAAGAGAGATGATCCGAAGTTGTACAACTCCAGGATTACCAGGAAAGATGATCTTTCTCAAATCATGGATAGTCTCAAGGACCTAAAGGGTAAACAAAATCATAATGAAAGGCCATCATAGAGGAACAATACGCAAATATGTTACAATAGGCCAAGGTTCCATGACATGCCATATAACACAAATTGGAAAGGTGGAAAACTAGTAAAACCAAATATCAACAAAGAGACTCCTGACCCACTAAAGAAAACTACAAATTTTGTAGATGAATATCCATGGTGTGATGTATGTAATCTGCCTCATGTTGCAGAAATGAGGAGTTATCTAAAGAAGAAGAATATTCTGATGTACATCAAAGAAGAGAAAATTTGCAATATGGTATACAACAAGTTTTTTCTGATGATGATGAAGATGTCCTTGCCTTGAGAAAGTTGTTTAAGGAGGAAGCAGTGCTTCTTTGAGAAATTTGATTGAAGAGGAGAAGAAGGCTTTTACTATTATAGCTGTGGAACAAGTAAAAAGTAATTATTAGCTGAGGAATAGGAATGTAGCTAATGAGAAAGGCAAGCTAGTAGGCTTCTTTGCCAAGGTCACAAAATCGGGTGGAGCCAGCAGTAACGCGACCAAGGGCAAGGATGCAGGTGCTAGGAGAGGGGCAGAACCGAAAAAAACTAAACAAATTGAAATGCCAAAATTAGTCAAACTAGTTGAGGGGAAACAGATTAGTAAACCTTCTTCGAACTGTGGGACTTTCATGTCTCAAGCGTTGTCTCAGGTAAAAGTTTCAATGCCCTTGCTAGAAGTGATGAAATTTATAGAATATAAGGATGAGACCATGAAGATTATATCAAATGTCGGTGATGCAAGCAAGGATGTTTCTAGATTGAAAGAGGATCCTCCAATAATCTACTTAGGCACGCCGATCACAAAAATCCTCACACAGGTTGATCCATTCTACTTGACACTATTAATTAACAATAAAATGGTCAGGAACTATATGATAGATTCAGGGGAAACAATAAACATCATGCCTGAAGATGTCATGAAAGATTTCAGGATGCATGTTGACGCACCTTATGGTAAGTATTATGCCATCAACAATAGGTCCGTACCTGTGGTTGGTATTATGAAAGATGTGGAGTTTAGGTTTCCAGCTTTCCCAGATACCACATATAAAACTGACATCACTATGGTGCAAGTTCCTGCGAACTATGGAATGTTGTTGTCCAGGCAATGGTCAAATTTGGTAGGTGGTCATGTTCAGCTCGATCTATCATATGCTACCATCCCAATCAAAGGGACAATGGTGAGGATAAACAAAGAGCCAAGATCCCCATATCTCATAGAAGAGGTTGATCCTGATGAAGCAACTTACTTTTTCCACTCAGATATGGACAACTTTCAGGTAAGTATTTATAAATCTCTAGAGATCAGTAAAGTTAGGCAAACAGTTAAACAAAATGAAAATTTAATTTGGAAGTTATACTTCGATGGTGCCTATAGTAAGGAAGGAAATGGAGCAGGAGTTGTACTTATTTCACCTAATGATTTTTTTTTAAATACTCTTTTTTGTTAACCTTTGAATGTACTAATAATGTTGCTGAATATGAGGCCCACTTATTAGGTCTTAAACTAGTAAATAAGCATGGTATCAAGTTACTAATGGTTTTTGGTGATTCAGAACTAGCCATTTCACAACTTAGAGGCAAATTTGCTGCAAAAAATGAAAAATTAAGAAACTATAGGAACGAAGTTTGGGATCACATTGAATTATTTGACGCCTTCTCCATCAATTGGATTGAGAGATCCAACAATATTTGGGCAGAATTCATGGCAGGCAGAATTCATGGCGAACTTGGCTATTAAACATAATCACATCCCTTTGGATGATATTACCCAAGTGGAGATTAATACCAGACCGTCAGTGCTTGATAATGTAAGAAGTTGGCAAGTTTTTAATGATGACAGGGATTTACTAAAATTTTTATTGTGTGAAGATCAATATGAGCACCAATGGATTGATTGGAATGGACTTGTGGAGGACAAGGATGACAAAGCAACTGTACTTGGGCAGGAAGTATTGTAGCTAAAAACTAATAGAATCCCAAAAGGATTGATAGAGCTTGAAATAATGTTTGATGATAAAGATGTAATGAATTTTAGGCCTAATTCAGGATGATGTGAGGAGGTCGAAAAAGTAAACTTGGGAAGTGAAAGCAACCCAAGAGAAGTGTATGTTGGAAGGAAGTGTGATGCTAAAAATTTTGTTAGTATAAGAGGCATACACATATAATGAGACAATAAAGTATAATTGAAAAGCTTAATTTCAAAACTAAATCAAAGATGCAAACCATAAGCCTTCCTTGAAATGTCCCATTTTTCTCTATTCTTGAGGACCTTGAAAGTATTGGATTGATGGGCTCTCAGCAGAGAAATGACCTCCAAAGTGACAACTCAAGAGTTGAGTAGCTATTTGATCATGATTGACTATGAAAATTTTATGAAATGCATGATTTAAGAAACTAGATTAACATGCTATGATAAATCTAAAATCTAATTACTAGATAATTGAAATGCAAATGCCTATAGTAACAATGCCTAAATTGATATGAGATGGGATCCATGTTGCTCCAAAATGGGGGATATTTATAGGAATTCCAAGGCCAAAGCTAAGGTGGAAGGAATCGACGGTCCAGATTTGATCTGAAGATATCAAAGGCCAAGATTGAGGAAGTTGGAGAAGAGGTTGGAGGAAGGGACACTTGTCATCTCTGTGGTGACAAGTGTCAAGGAGCCTTGCTCATGAGAGGGCAAGTGTCCAAGGGAGGAGACATGTGGCAAAAGTGCCATGAGTCTCAAGGAGAGAATATCCACAGCATGGGAGGTTAGGATAAGGAGGTTAGAATGTGCAAGATAGGATGGGGTTAGTTAAACCCACGATTAGGTGGAATGGGTTAGGTTAGGTGGTTAAAGTTAGGAGCCATGTGCTCATTTGAATTTAGAAATTCAAATAATTGGAAAATGGTAATTAATCTCAACAAACTTGAGTTTGTTAATCTTAATTAGGGATTAGAAGAATTGATTAATATGGGGAGACATTAATTAATTTAGAATTAATTAATCAAAGGGGGATGTGAGATGAAGTATATAAATAAATCATTTAGATTTATTTACTAGTAGATGAATAGAGAAATTAATTAAATTGCTTGTGAATTCAATTAATTGGAAAGGGGAATTAATCAAATAACTGCGTATTTAATTAACTATCTTCAGACCATTTTTAGGTGTATACATTTTGCCCCTCTTTGAAGCGATGTGTGACGACGCGTTGGTTTAAAGAAAACTTGATTGATGATGTTGTTGATTCAATAGAATATAGATTTGATCTTGATTTGATGCAGATTTGGTTTCAATGTGATACTGATTTGATTTTGAGATGATAAATCTCGATATGATGCAGTTTCGATCTTGGAGATGATAAATCTCGATATGTTGCGGTTTTGATTTTGGAGATGATAAATCTCGATATGATGCGGTTTCGATCTTGGAGATGATAAATCTCGATATGATGTGGTTTCAATTTTGGAGATGATAAATCTTGATATGATGCCCCAGACTCTGATTGATAAAAATTGATGCGAGGATGCCCCCTCGGGAGATGAATCCGATAATTTTTGAATGTTTTTGAATTTTTCACGATTTTTTGATTTTTTTGAATTTTTTGTAATTTTTGTAATTTTTAGATTTTTAATGATTTTCCGATGTTTAGAGATTTGTAGAGTCAATCCGATTCATTTCTCGATAAGAAATTTGAAAATGCTGCCTGGCCAGGCTGATTAGTTGATTAAATGATTAAAAATAAGTGGAATAAAAATCCCACTTAAATGCTCCATTATGAGTTTAAAAATGTGAATTCCTTTTTCCACTCCTCATTTGTGCACTGCAGTTGTTGGAGAAAAATTGCTCTAGAGGAAGGAAATGGCGATCCCGTACGACCAGCATAGGTTCGAGCGAGTTCGGTGATATGAGCGTCCTCCGGCCTACGGTCCACCGATATGTACTTCGAGAAAACCCAACTTTGTTGATTTTTAAAATTTTTTTTAGCTGTTTGCATAAAAAATCATTTTTTAGTGTTTTCGTCAGATGGGTTGGGGAAAAAATTGTATTTTTGAGATGGGTTTTGTGATTTCCGAAATGGGTTGTTCGGATTTTTAAAAAAAAAAAATTTCATTTGAAACCCCAAAAAATTTAATTATCTAAAAATTTAATTAATGTGATGCTAAAAATGTTGTTAGTATAAGAGGCATACACATATAATGAGACAGACAATAAAGTATAATTGAAAAGCTTAATTTCAAAACTAAATCAAAGATGCAAACCATAAGCCTTCCTTGAAATGTCCCATTTTCCTCTATTCTTGAGGACCTTGAAAGTGTTGGATTGATGGGCTCTCAGCGGAGCAATGACCTCCAAAGTGACAATTCAAGAGTTGAGTAGCTATTTGATCATGATTGACTATGGAGATGATATGAAATGCATGATTTAAGAAGCTAGATTAACATGCTATGATAAATCTAAAATCTAATTACTAGATAATTGAAATGCAAATGCCTATAGTAACAATGCCTAAATTGATATGAGATGGGATCTGCCTATAGTAACAATGCATAAGATGAAATGAGATGGGATCTTTTATGCTCCAAAATGGGGGATATTTATAGGAATTCCAAGGCCAAAGTTGAGATGGCAAGAATTGATGGTCCAGATTTGATTTGAAGATATCAAGGGTCAAGATTGAGGAAGTTGGAGAAGAGGATGGAGGAATAGACACTTGTCATCTCTGTGGTGACAAGTGTTAAGGAGCCTTGCTCATAAGAGGGCAAGTGTCCAAGGGAAGAGACATATGGAAAAAGTGCCATGTGTCTCAAGGAGAGAATATCCACACCATGAGAGGTTAGGATAAGGAGGTTAGAATGTGGAAGATAGGATATGAGATGATGGATGCATTCTATTTGACATATGATTACGATGTGTAGTTACTTTCATGATGTATGCTTTAATTTTTATATGCTTATGAATTATAGATGATAGATATATGATGATGTAGTATTTACATGATGTATGCACATGCAAATATGTATGGTGATTCTTATAATTCTATGTGATGTTTGTGTGATGCAATGCTTTCTATGTTTATGATATTTTTTTTAATGATTTTCTCATGCATGTTAATATGAGATGGTTGCAATGCAATGCAATGGTGTTATTTTACATGATTTGAGATTAGATGAATGTCATGCAATGATCTTACTAAATGAATGAATGAGTTTATGCTTTATATGAACGATGTCTTGGTATGCAATGGTTACATGAGATGAACTAACTTATCATGCAGGATGAATGAATTGATTATTTTTGTTATTGTCCAATGTACTCAATCACATAATAAGAGAGATAACACCATGTTAACTTTGGCCTTGGAAAAGATGAGCATTGTGATCCCATGCAGGAATGAAATGCAAAACATGAAATGCCATGCGATGATCAGATCGGTCATGGAGTCATTGCTTTGTTTCATCATTGAGCCTCTAAAATGTGGGAAGTGAGTGCAAACATCAATGGTATAATTGAACCATGATGATCTGAGCACTACTTTCCTGGGTTTTGATATTACAAGTTAGCACAAGCATTGATGTATAATTGAACCAAGATGACCAGAGTGTTGCTTGCGTAAAACAGGCAGTATTAACCATTTCTATATGCAAGTCCGAAATGTCTTCCATGATACTCTGATGATAATATCCTTAGACAACCTTGCACATATTAATGATTAATTTATAGATAGTAGACAAGAAAAATATCATGTTCCTTCCTCATTCCTCTAGTCAAAGACATCCTAGAGTTACTTAGAAACCATGATAGCGAAAATCAAAATAAAATAGTTGAACCATTATTGCCAAAGTTATAAAATCATGAGTCAATATATATCATCCATTGATATGTGTTTTGTCATGTTTAGATTGATATGCGATAGTTAATGGTTGACAACGTGATCTTATGTTCAACATTGGATGTGTCTCAGTTTTTCACTTGACAAGCATTATCTGACTATTGTTCTACCTGCTTTGATTAAGCTCAAAATGATTGTAACTTTTTGCCCCTAGCCAGGTTTAGGATTTTGCCCCCAGCCTAGAAACAAGCCTTATTATGATATAGTCAATGATCCAAACCATGACGAGAAATCACTTGGGATGCCTGCATATGTACAAAAGGCTTTATGATGGATATGAACAACGCTGATGGAAAAGAATGCAAGCGGAAGAATGCGTGAACCAATAGATGGCAGAGCTAGCCGACAGATAGCGCTTGTTTGCTAGGTTTTTACCATCTATTTTTATTGCACTTTTTCCCATATTTGATTTTTTTTGTTTTTTTTTTCCTGCTTTTTCACTGTTTTTGGATTTTCTACTTTTTCACTGTTTTTGGATTTTCTGCTTTTTCACTATTTTTGGATTTTTCTGCTTTTTCATTGTTTTTGGATTTTTTTTTGCTTTTTCACTATTTTTGGATTTTTTAGACATAAAACTTCTTTAGATGCATGCTATTGATGGGTTCCCTGAGCTGATATTCATCTTGTGTTGATAGCTGATATGCCCCTGACCCAAATACTGTTGTGACCACAAATGGACCTAACTAGTTTGGTTCAAAATTTCCCTTCTTTTCTCGTTCTGACTGATTTTGTGGATTTTTCTTTAGTACTAGATCAAGTCCCTATTGGCAGAAAGGCCAAGATGTTGCTAAAGCATGAAGTTCTTGTGTTGGTGCATGGATCAAGTTTCCATGGATTTGACATTATTTGCACGTTCTGGCTATCTGAAAAGAGTCTCGTTCCATAGTTGGCCAATAATAGCCCAAGCGTGTGAGTTTTTTAGAAAGGGTAAGACCACTTGAATGAGTGCCACAAATGCCATTATGGACTTCATTTAAGGCCTTCTCAGATTCTTCTTGTTCGAGACATCTTAAGAGAGTACCGTCTAGGCCTCGTTTAAATAGGGTATCCACGATGAGAGTATAATGGGAGGATTGGCGAATAAAGTTTCTCTTTTGGTTCTTTGATAGGTCAAGAGGTAAGGTGTTATCTTTTAGGTATGTGTAAGTTTGTCCATAGCGGAAAGAATTATTATGTCCAATAAGTTGGTAGATGGTTTCGGAATCCAGATAATTATGAGAAGGGTATGACAACTCTTCAACCGGGAATTCATAACGCTCTTGATTTTCTTGTGTTTGCAATAGAGAAGCAAGTGTTGCCATGACATCTGCTGCTTTTCTATCATTTCTTGGAATCTGTTCAAAAGTGATTTCAACAAAATATTTCTTGATATCATCCACCATCTTTTTGTAAGGCATCAAATTTTCATCTTTTGTTTGATAGTCATCATTGATTTGATTAATGACAAGCTGAGAGTCTCCAAAGACTTGAAGTTGTTTAATGTTCCATTCTGTAGCCATTTTGATAAATAGAATGCCTGCTCCTGATTTATGTTGTGTTCCTCTATTGATGTCTGCTCTTGATCCATGTTGTGTTCCATTATTGATGTTTGTTGCTGGACTGATATTCGGGTGATGTATTATAAGATCTGGATCGAACCCTGGAATGTCTATGTATGACCAGGTAAAATTGATTTGCCATCTTTTGAAGGATTTCAAATATCTTTTCCTTGCTGGTTTTGATAAAGAGATTGCTGGATGTAGATCAATTGTGTCAATGATAACTGTCTCTGCTGGTTCTATTAGGTTAGATGATTTCTCTTGATAGTACACAGGTAAGGTGTCAAATCTCCCATCTTTCGGCGCCTCGAGGAGGTTTTCACTGATAGAAGCATCCTTTATTTTTACTTTTTCCCGGGCTAATGTTGCCAATAAATGGTTTTCAGCACCTGATATTGTTTTCTTTATTTTCATTTTTGCGACTAGGAGATTTGACACCTATTTGACTTGAAGATATGTTAGCGAAATCCCTAGTGAAATTTGTTGTAGGTTTGATTTCATTAAGATATAAGGATATGGTATGGTCATTAGGTAAGGTATCAATGTCAGTATGTCCTTCATTTTCCTAGTCCATAGGTTTAGGATAACTTAAGGATAAAGGATTTTTAGGTTGATATGTTTTAGAGATATTGGGAGTCATGATAGAGATGTCAGAGCTTTCAGTAGGTATTTCCATGTCTAGGACGATACTCTCATCAGAATGATCTCGTACAAGAAAATCCTGATCATCCTCGGTTAAGTCAATGTCAACCATATGTGATTCTGATTCAAGTAGGCTAATTCCTAACGTTTGTTTTGCACACGTGTGAACTACATCAACACCTGCATCTGCTTCTTCCCTTTCAATTTCAAGTTGCTCTTGTTTGTTGTTCCATGATAATGAATATTCTGTGTTCCCTTGATCTTTTAGCTGCATTTGTTCTTCCATGTTTGACAACATTGATGCAAATGATTGTTCCTTGGATTGTGTGTTTGAATATGCTTCCTCTCTGTTATGTGAAACAATGATCTCTTGAGCTAATTTCAGTTTATTACCACACTGCACTAGATTTAAGTCGGCTAATATTGTGATTTCCTGTCCATTGTATGGAAATTTTAAGCACTGATGACATGTTGATGTAATAGCTTATATGTCCTATATCCATGGTCTTCCCAAGAGTATGTTGTATGGTAGTTCAAAATCTAGGACTTGGCATGCTGTGTTTTTCTGCAAAGGTCCCACTCTAATGGGTAATACCACAACTCCTTTAGAGGAATTCTCTTCTTCATTATGTGCTTTGATTTGGATCTTTTTCAGGCGATCAACTGCATCTTCTGAATAACCTAGAGCATGGACAAGACTCAATGAGCAAATATTTAAGCTAGCTCCCCCATCTATTAGGACACGTTTAATGAGCATTTTATGAATGGGGACTTCAATTTGCAAGGAAGCGCTATGGGGATGTTGCAAGGAATCAATGCTTGGTTATGAAGTAGATGGGTTTTGAATAGGATCCTCTGAAATAGGTTTGATGGCCATTATGGATATCCCTTGGGGAACATCATCTTTGGGTGTACTGTTTAGTGAGGATGTTATGGAAGGTTTTTGCACTTTTTTAAGAAGTGTAAGAATAGATGCCTTTGGAGAGTTAATTTGCTTATTGGAGGATGAACCATTGCTAGATATAGGTGCGTGATTGTGATCTTTCTCATCCAAATCTTTTAAGGATCTTTTTAATAGTTGCATAAAAGAGCCACTTTTCTTCTGAGATGTGTTTAAATCCTTGTGAGGTTTTGACATGGTTGGATTTTGATTCTGGACTTGTTTGATTTCTCCAATATGTTGGCTTGTTATGTGTTCTTGTCCTTTGCTTTGGTATGCCATGTTTCTATGATCTTCAGGTATTTCCAATGTTTCAGCGATCTTATGTCTCTGCACTTCAATTAAAATGGGCATTGTGTTTTGAATGTTTTTGTGATTAAATCTTGCTTAATGTGCCTCAATAAGTGATCAATTGTTGAGGAAATGCTTTTTTTCAAGTATTTGCTTGTTTGCAAGTTTTTCGATCTTAGTTTTGGAGTGCAAATTTTGTGATTTTTGATATGGTCAAGTTCAAATAGGAATGATATATCCTATGATAAAGAAAGAGGTTATTTTGATCAAGTGTTGTAGTTTTGTGATAAAGGATGATTGATCCTGATGAGAAACTATGTTTGAGTGATCAGTTTATCAAAGAGGGTGATAATGCACTTTAAGGTGTTTGATCTTTAACTTGTTTGAGGTGAATACTTGAGACCTTTGTGTGTCTTGTTTTTGAGTTTGTTTTGATAGAAGATAACCTGATTTAATGAACCAAGAAGATGACCTAGTCTCTATGTTTGACTGTTTGAGAAATGGGTTTCTTTTATTTTTTTTGATTTCGGTGCAGTTTACCATAAACGCTAACAAAATGAACAACAACGCTGCTATATGGACCAGGAATGCTGACAAACTTACTAGAAACGCTACTATACGGACTAGGAACACTGACAAATAGACCAGAAATGCTGATAGACAGACCAGAAATGCTGTTCTGTAATAGAATGACTCTAAAGCTCAAATAATGATGTGTAGACTTAGCAAATTAAGTATTTGAACTTAGGAGATTGCAATTTTGATCCAACTTTGTGATTTTCAGACTCAGACAATGGATATTAAGACCTAACAAGTACAAATTAGTAGATTTAATGTTGCAACATGAGCAATTTGATATGGAACTCATAAGAGTTGTTGATTAGACCAAAGGAGTTGACATTTAGACTAAGAGAGCTACCGTTTAGACCAGGAACTCTGCTATACTGACCAGAAACACTACCAAAGAGACCGAAAATGCTGGCATAAATACTAGAAACACTGGAAAACTTACTAGAAATGCTGGCAAACTTACCAGAAATGTTGCTAAATTGACCAGGAACTCGAATGTTTAGACCAGAAACTCTGATGTTCAGACCATAAACTCTAAAGTGCCCAACCTTTGAGAGTTAATGTTGAAATATGAAAAATTTGACATTCATACCAAGAGAGCTGATGTTTGGATTGGAAATGCGACCGTTTGGACTGTAGCTGCGACTGTTTGAACCATAAGTGCGACTGTTTAGACCGTAGGTGAGACTGTTTGGACTGAAAGAGCTAATATGCAAATGTGACTATTTGGACTGAAAGAGCTACTATTTGGACTGAAAGTGCAATTGTTTGGACTATAAGTGCAACTGTTTGGACCATAAGTGTGACTGTTTGGACTGTAGATGTGACTGCTTGGACTAATAAAGCTAATGTTTGGACTGAAAGAGCAAATCTGCTGCAAAACTTATGAATTTGATAGTTTGAAGTTTGAGTTTTTAATGTTTATTGTATTTCAATGGATGAGATCTTGACTTGACTTATAAACACAAAAATCAGATTGTATTTTTGTCCCAAAGGTTTTGAACAATTAAAAACACATCAATCAATCTATGCTAAGGAGATTGGCTAAGAATGAAAACCTTTGCTTGTTGACTTAGGTACACACCCAATAGCTAATTAGAAGATGACCACTGAGTCTCATGCAATGGATCCTCAATGCCGTATTATCCGACTCCAAACGCTAATGGGGGCACGATATGGCAAGTGTCTTGGGAGAGTTACTATCTCTCTTGCACAAAGATTATCACCCTTTCGAAGGTGAATCAGGTAGCTTCTATTTTGATAGTTCTTAGTCAGGAATTCCATTTGAAATTACCCCTTGAAGTCACACAAGCATGATTGAGGCCTATAGCCTGACAAGGTACCGAAACAAGTTGTAGTCACGTAAACATGATTGAGACCGTGAGGCCCTACAAAATGCTCGATATGAGAGATCTCAAAGATAAAACTCAAATAATCCCATCGTCTGAGACTTTAATCATCAGAGACCTATTTATTATAGTGAGTTGGAATTCTCAGGTCCAGCTGTACTCACTTGGGTCATTCTCACAGGGTGATTACTTTTTCCCACTATGACTGGCCCGCTAAAGATATGCAATATTGAAAGCAAAGGATGAGTCTAGCTTTCTGATCACCTAAGAAAGGTGAGAGCATACTCACCTATCATCAAGACATATAAGACATATTTGTTCATTTCCATTGTAATTAGTCTATGTGCCTAATTTAACAAATATAAGTGCAAAATCCCATGGCTGCAAACAAAGTTAGTAGTTTATATTGTATTCTTTGGCCGTGAAATAGTTTATAACTTCAGTCTTTCACAGTGAAAGAAGTACCTACAAAACCAACAATCTAAAAATTAGGTTCGGGAAAATGACAGTCCAGAAGTAGAAATGAGGAATGCAACATACAATATTTGCAAAATTAATAAAAAATTGAAAACACCATCAAATTGACCAAGAACGCCATCATATGTGCCAAGAACGCTACTCTGCACACCAGAAACGCTACTCTACAAACCAAAAATGCTGTTCTGCAAACCAAAAATGCTATCAAACAGACTGAAAACGTTGACAAATGTACCAAAAATGCCACCATACATACCAAAAATGCTAAAGTACAGATTGAAAGCGCTAAAGTATAGAAAAACATAAAAAAAAAGTTGAGGAATCTCCCATAAAAGTCATTTGAGGTGCCGGAACGCCACAAAAGAAGCCAAGAATGTGATTCAGGAGCCCAAGAGGGCTAATCTGCACTTTGAAAGAGCTAATCCGCACTCTGAAAGAACTAATAAACCTGTCAATGAAATTTCCTACAAGCAAACTTGTTAAAGATCAAAGGGGCTAGGCCCGATGGTGGGCGCCAATTAATGTGATGCTAAAAATGTTGTTAGTATAAGAGGCATACACATATAATGAGACAAACAATAAAGTATAATTGAAAAGCTTAATTTCAAACTAAATCAAAGATGCAAACCATAAGCCTTCCTTGAAATGTCCCATTTTCCTCTATTCTTGAGGACCTTGAAAGTGTTGGATTGATGGGCTCTCAGCGGAGCAATGACCTCCAAAGTGACAACTCAAGAGTTGAGTAGCTATTTGATCATGATTGACTATGAAAATGATATGAAATGCATGATTTAAGAAACTAGATTAACATGCTATGATAAATCTAAAATCTAATTACTAGATAATTGAAATTCAAATGCCTATAGTAACAATGCCTAAATTGATATGAGATGAGATCCATGTTGCTCCAAAATGGGGGATATTTATAGGAATTCCAAGGCTAAAGTTGAGGTGGCAGGAATCGACAGTCCAGATTTGATTTGAAGATATCAAAGGCCAAGATTGAGGAAGTTGGAGGAAGGGACACTTGTCATCTCTATGGCGAAAAGTGTCAAGGAGCCTTGCTCATGAGAGGGCAAGTGTCCAAGGGAGGAGACATGTGGCAAAAGTGCCATGTGTCTCAAGGAAAGAATATCCACACCATGGGAGGTTAGGATAAGGAGATTAGAATGTGCAAGATAGGATGGGGTTAGTTAATCCCAGGATTAGGTGGAATGGGTTAGGTTAGGTGGTTAAAGTTAGGAGCCATGTGCTCATTTGAATTTAGAAATTCAAATAATAGGAAAATGGTAATTAATCTCAACAAACTTGAGTTTGTTAATCTTAATTAGGGATTAGAAGAATTGATTAATATGGGGAGACATTAATTAATTTAGAATTAATTAATCAAAGGGGGATGTGAGATGAAGTACATAAATAAATCATTTAGATTTATTTACTAGTAGATGAATAGAGAAATTAATTAAATTGCTTGTGAATTCAATTAATTGGAAAGTGGAATTAATCAAATAATTGCGTATTTAATTAATTATCTTCAGACCATTTTTAGGTGTATAATGGAAGCTCACACCAAAAATCAGAACAAAATTGATTAATCTGCTGAGGAAGTATATGCATGTTTTCACTTGGTCATATGATGACCTTAAAGCTTACAGGGAAGATTTGTTCCAGCATGAGATACCTTTGAATCCTAATGCAAAACCTTTCAGACAAAAAAAAAGACCTATAAATCCTACCTTGGCTCCAAAGATGAAGGAAGAGTTAATGAAAATGAGAAATGCAAGGATTATTGAGTCTGTAAGGCACTCAACATGGGTATCAAATTTAGTACCAGTAAGAAAGAAAAATGGTGATATTAGGTTATGTGTAGATTTTAGAAATCTAAATGTTTCATCTTTGAAAGATAATTATGCCTTGCCTAATATGGAAGCTTTGTTGTAGAAGGTCACAAGGAATGAGTTGTTATCTATGATGGATGGCTTCTCAGGCTATAATCAAGTCAAAGTTAGGGAAGCAGAGAAGTTCAAAAATGCTTTCACTACACCTTGGGGTACTTATGTTTATGCTAGGATGCCTTTTGGACTAACAAATGCAGGAGCTACATTCTAGAAAGCTATGGATGTGGATTTTGAGGGCATGATTGATTGTATCTTGGCAGTGTATCAAGATGATATGACTGCTTATTCTAAAAAGGCAGAAAATCATTGTAATGATCTGAAAAAGATTTTTATCAGAGCGGTAGAGTATGACATATCTTTGAATCCTAAAAAATGTCAATTCGGGGTTACCAAAGGAAAATTGCTAGGTCATATTTTCTCCAAAGATGGAGTTAGAATTGATCCAAAAAGGATTGCTGCTATTGATAAAATTCAAATTCCAAAAACTGTTAAAGCTATCTAATCTTTCTTCAGTCAAATTAACTTTGTGAGAAGGTTTGTTTCAATTTTTTCTGAAATCTTAAAGCCTGTTGCTAAAATGTTGAAAAAGGGTGTTGACATAAAATGGACTAATGAAGCTCTAGAAACTTTTGTAAATATCAAAAGAGCCATCAAGGAAGCCCCTATTTTAAAATCACCCGATTTCTCTAAACCCTTTCAAGTATTTTCATTTTCCTCATTCCATACTATTGCTGCTGTCATGTTACAAAAGAATGATGAGGGTCATGAACAACCAGTGACATTTTTTAGTAAAACATTACAAGCATCAAAATTGAATTATGATTTGAATGAAAAACATGCTTATGCTCTTGTGAAAGTTGTGAAATCCTTTAGACCTTACTTAGTTGGTGCCACCGTTATTGCCTATGTACCAAATGCTGCTGTTAAAGACATTTTCAGACAAACAAAGACTTATGGGAGAAGATGTAGATGGATAAATCAGATCCAAGAGTTCAATATTGATTTACAGATCACAAAATTAGTAAAAGGTCAAGGTTTAGCGAAGTTAATGGCAGAATCCAATCTTGAAGTAGCACAAGTAAATCAGGTGGAGCTGAAAGATGTACAGATTAGCATTGAAAGGTGTCCTTGGTATGCAAATATTGTGTATTACTTGAAATGCATGAAATGTCTAGATAATTTAAATGATAGTCAGAAGAGAACTTTAAAGCTTAAAACATCTAGGTATGTATTACTAAATGGAGATCTATATTGGAAGAATAGAGATGGTGTCCTTCTATTATGTTTAGATGAGTGTCAAGCCTCTATTTTTTTAAAAGATTTACATGAAGGTGTCTATGGAGGCCACTTCTCAGCTAAAACCACTGCTCATAAAACTCTTAATACTGGTTATTATTGTCCTCAAGTTTTCAAGGATTGTCATACTTATATCAAGAAATGTGAGGCTTGTCAAAAGTTTTCAGGGAAGCTCAAATATAATGGAGCCATTCCTCTCAAACCCATGCATACAGAGGAACCTTTTTAGATGTGGGGTATTGTCTTCATAGGTGAGATAGAAAACAAATATAGTGGTGGGCATAAATTATTTTACTAAGTAGGTTGAAGCCATTCCCACAAGATAGGCTACCAACAAAGTTGTGATTTAGTTTCTTTTGGAAAATATTTTAACTAGATTTGGGGTACCTTTGAAGATTGTGGTAGATAATGGGATGTGCTTCAGATCAAATGAGTTCTTTGATTTCCATGAAAACTATGGTATTGCTTTGTCATATTCATCACCTTATCATCCTCAAGGAAATGGATAGGCAGAATCCAACAATACAAACTTGTTGAAGATTATCAAAAGGATGTTAGGTAATAATAAGAAGGCTTGGGGATTCAAAATTGGTTTTAGTAGTATGGGCTGACAGAGTGATAGTTAAGAAATCCACATGATTCACCCCATATGAGCTGGTATATGGAAAGGAAGCACGATTACCCTTAAGAAATTTTCTCCCAATTTACAAATTTGTTATAGAGAAGTAAACTTTATGGAAGATAGGTTGATGGCTTTGGCTGAGTTGGACGAATGTAGAAGGGAAGCTCAGAAAAGAAACCTACAAAGAAAACAAATGGTAAAGGCTTTGCATGATAATAAGGCATGTGACATGTCTTTTAAAGAAGGGGAATGGGTGTTAAAATGGAATGCCAAAGATCAAGATAAAGGGAAGCATGGAAATTTTGATGCACTTTGGCTAGGACCTTTCATTATTTCAGAAAAAAGTGGAGAAAACTCTTATTATTTGCAGGATACAGGTGGTCAAGTACAAGATTTCCTGGTTCATGCTCAGTATCTTAAGCACTTCTTCTATTGATAAGAAAGGAGTATTTTTGTATCATAATAATTTAAATTTTTGTTTCTTTTTGTTCTCAATTTTTATATTGATCTACTTTCCAGAGATAACTAGGATCTCGCTATGTCCTTAAAAGGAACATACATGCCCAAAAAGTGCCACTGTTAGCACATATTTTTACAAAATATTTTATGCTATATAGAGGCCTTTTTCTTTTTTTATTTTTATCATATGAGCATTTATTGCTGGTTTGCATGTGCAAAATTTTTATTAGCATGGGTAAAGTCCTCTAAAGGATCAGCTGTTTCAGGAGCATCAAGGTATTACTTGGGCACACTAAGGGCATGCACTAAGTATTGACTGCACAAGGAATCCATTATGGAGGTATTTTGTCAGTAGAGAAGTCATTATGGTATGATCCAGGATTGTCTTCTAATATGTATTAGACCCTGTGAGAAAAGTGGGGATCACTAATATTCAACAATGCTGGTCCATCTGTGCTAAATTGCAAAATTTCAATCATTGGCATAAGTCATCCCGATGAAACAACATTAGTGAGAAAAAGGAGTATTGACATAACTTATACCGACGAAACAACATGCGGATGCTTTGGAGTGTTTAAAAATACTCAGCATGGTGCACGCTCTTGAGAAAGTCATGTCATCGGGATAGCTTGTTCCAATGAAATAGAAGGCAGTTGTTTTCCTATCGACATACATCGACTTCTCGGCAAAATGTAGAAATTGTTATATTGATAGCCTATGAATCCATTGGTGTAACTTGTAACGATAAGGCAAAGCTCATCATATAATATCTGGAGATCAAAAGTAATGAGAATAGTCTATCTCGATACTCGATGACTAAAGGAAACCGAAGGCGGGCCCATCAGAAAAGGGAACCATATCAGAATAGTATAAAAATGGTTAGGTTGATCCCTGATGACATGAAGAGTCGGAGGGAAGAACTATCGGTATTACTTATACCGATAAAATAGATTTGGAGACATAAAACATAGAGGTGCATCAGAGACTCATCGGGACTTTGGGAGGAATAGAAAAGGGCTATTTTGACCCCCGATGAACATAGAAGTGCTTACGGGGACATCAGTGTAACCTATGTTGATAAAGAAAGCATCTAGTAAGGATTTATCGAGACATCGAAGGGAGAAGTTTTATGTTATGCCGAAACCCGATAGGACCACTTAGCCGAATGGTGGGTTGCAAGTTCTTCAGGATGATTTATGCCAATAATGTGGTGGACTTATGTAGAATGCAGATTGCTATATTGAGATCATCGGGGCATCAGAGTGACATGAAATAAACTATGCCGACACCCGATGAGTTTAGTAGAAGGAAACCAAAGGCGAATGCATCAGGGAGATTTACGCCGATGGAGCATTAAAACAAAAGGCAAAATCGAGACTGAAAGGGTGCCCATCGGGATGAAATGAACCATCAGGATAGAGAAAAAAATGCTATCTCGAGACCTGATAAGTTGGTCGGGATAGTTTGTGCCGATCAAAGAGTGAAAAGCGGTAAAGTCATAACAATCGACTCCAAACAATTGAATCATCGGAAAAGGTCTCGCCGTTTAGCCATTGGAGGTGCTGATGTGAAAAACTGACATAGATGGCATCAATTAAATGCATCTATGGAGTAGGTCTGTTGCCACACGAAGCAAATCCATCAAGGACCATTTAAATTACTTGCATCCCTTTAGTATATTGTACAAATTCATATATGTCTTCCAATATAGCAACTTGATGAAGATCTTTTATCAACACCTTTGAAGATGAAAACAAAATATTTTGAGATTCCTCTAGAGATATTAAGTGTGAAGGCATTCTACACTTAAATTCCTCTTGACTTACCTCCAAGTTTGTCTTATGTTTTAATTGTGTGGTCGTCAAGTATAAATTTCAAGTTTGCAAGTTTGAAGTTTGTTTCCAAGTGTCGTTTCAAGTCTAGTTTGTCCAAAAGTTTCCTATTTTATAGGTGTGAAGTCATGATTGTGTGTTTGATTTGGAAGTTTTCTAAAAAAGAATGACATTCAACAAAAGCACAACTAGATTGTACAAAAGTGTAGAAAAATAGTACAAAAGCATTATTCAAGGTTACAAATGCATAAAATAATTGGACAAAGAAGCAATTTTAGGTTACATATGTGCTCCTCCCCTTGTAAAATTGAGCTTAAAATGCAACTAACAACCCTCTTAGATGTGCCATCAAACATTAAAATTAAATTATCCATTGGAGAAGGAATTCACATGACCCTATTCTCTCTTTTGGACCACTAGTGTCTTATTCACCAAGCTCAAGAGATTCAATCAACTATTGAGAATATCCATATTTCTATGGAGAGGGTCCCCACTTATCATAGGATTCACCAAGGCATTTGTCTCAGCCAAAGATCTATTGATCATTCTATAGACATTATCTATTGGTTTCATGCTAATTTGGATTTTCTTTTAATTCATTCTAGCCAAAATGATCCACAATCATTAGTAGAACTATTCTAGAGATAGCTTAAAGTAGAAGTGGTGTTGCAATGTAGAAAAAATCTCAAGTCATCTTAATGGCAATTATAGATGAGAGTTATGGCCTTGACAAATGGGGGTTCCAAATAAATAATTCTCCAACAAACATTTTCAGTTTTCCATTAGCTTTGTCCTTATTTGAATGCTCATTTCAACTTCCAAGAACACTATTTAGTACTAGGTGTGATGATTCTTTGGTTCCACCAAGATCCCTAATATACTACTTTTAGTAAGTTTTCCTTTTTTGAAAGCTATATAGTTGAATTTGAATCATGTAACAAGAATAGAAGGCATTCATCTCTACTACAAAGTTTACCCATTTTGTAAACACACTCGATTAAAATAAAGATCATTTTGTTCAACTATATTGTAATTATAAATTTTGTGTTTTATTTTGTTCAATTTTTACTTTTGGTACAATAAATTTCTCAACTAGTGTATTGTTCCCCAAATTACTAGCCTAATTTAGATAAGTGCTATCACAACCTAGTTTCTCTTGCATCTACCATGAAATGTAGTCAAGTATTGGATATTTGAATTAAAGACGAGATTCAATGATATTGAAGAACTAGCTACTAACTCCTCGAATTCATTCAAGTTGTTGATCTAGGTAGCTTGAGGAAAACAAAGATCAAGGATGATGAACCGATTTGTGTTGATGCTCCGAAGTAACCAAAATAAGTAGTGGGACCCATTGGAAAGGTCATTTAGAAATTGGACTCCCTTTAGAGCCTAGGTAAGTTGTGACATCCCTAGTTTGACGGGAAAATTTATGTAGATGTTGTTGATGATTATATTTCTAAATTGGAGATGTATTTCTTTGTAATTTATTAGATTAGAGAAAATTATGTCTTCCCTACTTAAATTAGAGTTCCAATTCAACAATGTTGGATTGCTAGCTTTCTAGCCAAGGAGGAGTTGAAGGAACTCCACTTGATTTAGTGATGGAGGTGAATTTTAGTTTGTGTGGTTTCATGGAGGTCATCAAGGAATATTTTTCCAAAAGATAGAAATGAAGAAAAGTAAATTTTGTGGCAACTGTGAGAGAAAATTTGTATTTGACTACACCAATACTTAACACACATTGTGTTCAAAACTTGGCATCAAGAACTCTAAGAAGCATTGGTTCTCTAAAAATTGTAATGTCTAGCATCCATCATCAATACATCTAGATGAAAATGACATCTTTAAATGTCAAAATATTGGTTGAAGATAAACTCAACCCCAAAGGTAAGAAAGGCCCTAAAATATGACATAGATTTATGCTATTGTTTAGGTATGCATACAATGAAAGGACTACTTATTGGAAGGAGACAATCATCCATACTTATCACAAGCTTCTGCAACTCATGTAGACTCAAGGTGAGTTGAAAAATGACCATAAAAGGTGCTCCGTGTACTTACAATGGTGAGCTATTTCTAACATAGTGTCACCTGAGACTTTTTCTATTTACCATAAATAGATGTTTTATAACATAGTGGGTAAGTGGTGCACAAGCACCTAGTTTTGAGTGCAAATTCTTCATTTTGGTGTTTTTTTTCATAGTTTGGTTTGGGATGGAGAATAAGAGTCTTCTATTAGGTCCTCATATGTTTTTGAAATGCTTTGGTAGGTTGAATGTCCATAGGACAATGCATTTGCTCAATTTTGGCTTGTAAGCCCTTGTAAGCCTAAATTGGCATAATCTTGCATTTTGATGTAAAATGTCTTGAATATCCTTGTTTGACATTGGGAAATGTTAAAGTAGTGGTTTTTAGTCATCCTATATGGTTTGGAGAAGAAAACAAAGCATGTAAAGCAAAAATGCACTTTTTGGCAAAAGTTGTAAAAGTTGCTTGACAACTTTTTGCAACGTTGAGCAACTTTTTGCATTTTTGAGCAAAGGGTTGGTTAGGAAATTGATGGAGAGTTATTTGGGCCAAAAATTTCATATAATTTCCCCGAGCATGAATGTAATGAGGTTGGTGAACACCTGGAGAAGATTGGAATACAAATTAGAGACCATTTTTGAGTTTTTACCTCATGTTTTCAAAGAATTAGAGCAGCAGTCTGTACCTAATGGATTTATTGCATTTATGTTCTTTTCTTATTATTTTTTACATGTTATTGTAGTTCTCAAGAAGCATATTGATTAGTTTCTATGCAGGTTTGAATTGAGTTGTTAATTTTGCAAGCTCTGGGCCCGAGTAGAGGTTTGAGAGGCCCAAACATGCTTCCAACTTGAAGTCCTTTGAGTTCTTCTCAATAACCCTTGGGATTCAAGCTATGGAACCTTTGTATAGTGTATATAGTCTTTATTTTCCTTTGGAGATCATTGAAAGGCCAATGTGCATCATTTCCTAGGCGAGCTCAGTCATAGCCCGGTTAGGAAATGAGTGAAATTATGCAATTGCTTGCAGAAATGAGAAGGGTTGGAAGTGCATAGTGTTTGAAATGAGTAAGTGGAGTGTGATAGAGCATACATGTGAGTTTGGAGGTGTGGAAGATCAAGGAAGACACCAAACCCTTGTAAAAAGACCAAAACAAGCCCAAAACCACCTAAAACAAGCATTTCTCGGGTTTCATAGCTGTATGGTTAGACTGAGATTTCTCATTTCATAAATTAGAAATTAATTCCAAAAGGGTATTTAGACCACCAAAGAGTTTGTGTTGGTCTTTGGGAAAATTGTGAGAAAATCCACAATAGCCAGTTAGGTAGGGCTAATTGGGGCTCTAGGGCTACTAGGCCTAGAAAATAGGGAAAGGAAGGAGTGATGGGGAAATGAATAAAACCCATACTAAAAACTAGTTGATTACCATTGGAGAACATCATGAACACATAATAAAACCTCTACAAGAATTTTTTAGGAGTTTGAGAGTGTAAGGTTGTATTTACCCTTGTGAATCTCAACCATGCCCGAGCAACCAGTGAGCACATCTTGATTGGGAGCACTCTTAGAGATTTGAGGTGTCTAAATTTATTAGTAGACTAGATGAAAAATGAAGGGAGCCCACTAGGACAACATTTGAATACCTTTTGACAAAGGATAGAGTCTCTTTGAGTACACCTCCCCATCATAGTGGTATCAAAGCAACCAAGATTTGGGAAGAAACCAGTACATGATATAGACTGAATCAATAGGAAAGAATAGTCTAAGGATGGTGACCAATGTAAAGCTACCCAATAAGGTAGAAGATTAAGAGGAAGAAAATAGGTTCCTCATGGAAAGATTACTACAACTAGAGAGCAAACTAGACGTAGTTGAAGACAAAACTAAGAAAGTGACAATCAAGGTCAATGAAGGGAAGGGTAAAGAAGTTGTAGAAGAGGATAAGACACCCGAACCAGACCCTATTCTACCTGAAGAACCTTTCATTAAAGAGATCAAATCCTTAGGAGGAAAATCCCTAGAAGGAGTGCCACATTTTGGTGGAAAAATGGAGCCTGAGGTAGTCCTGGAATGGATAGAGGGATTGGAGAATCACTTTGAATGTCATGGAATCAACGAGGCACAAAAGGTGAAGGTAGCCAAGTCTAGATTAAGGGGAGAAACATTGACTTGGTGGAAATTTATCCAAGAACAGAGGCAAAAAGAAGGTAAGAATGTTGGTATTTTGGTATGGTTTTGCCATTGATGCCAACACCTACTAAAACACTAGCACTTTGGAGATCCAACAACATTCACCGACAAGAAAGTAACTATTACACAGTTACTGGTATATGGTACACCAACAGGATATAATGATCACCGACACCTGATATGGCATGGAAGACATCATGTGGACATCTTATCTTGGAGAAGTTATCATTGGTATATTCATATTTACATATTTGCTTTTACCGACAAATAGGTCCAGGGTTACCTAGGGTTACACTGACAGGTTTATCTTTTCCAGATCAGCATGGCACGCTATGGAAATGATTAATTAATGTTGTAAATGCATAGAGCCGACATGTTCAATTAGTTATTACATCAGATATTATATTGTTTGTAAAATGTTTTATTGTAATATCTTGTAGAGCCGACCTACTAAAATTGGTCTTAGGTTATGGTATAAATGTAAGATCTTAATTGTAAGATCAAGTGTGGAATGTGAAGAAGGTATATTGTGAAGGGATATGAGAGATTAAGTAGAGCTATACACGAAGACATCATTTGAAGGTGAAGTTAGGGTTTTGTGAAGGCATATCAGCATTACACCAGTACTGAATCCAGCATATGAAGATGCTATTTCAAGTAGTACATTCTTATTGGATTTAACCATCTAAATTGTAGTCAGTGTGCCTCCCATTTGTGTTTGAGTAGTGAGCTCTAGGTGCTTGGCCTTTCTGCATGTGCAGACCCCATTTATGTACACTTACTATCTACAGTAGTATCATCTAATTGTGGGTAAGGTTTCCCACCATGATTTTTCCCCTTATAGGGTTTCCCGTACAAATATTGGTATCATGTGTTGTGGATGATTTTATGTTTTGATTTCATGCATTAATCCTTACCGGTATTGCATTTATCTGTTAAATCTGTCCATCAGTATAACAAACTGTCTCACTGGTATTAAAGTAGTAATTGATTAAGCTATTTTTGGTTTAAAGTTTTTGACAACTGATTCACCCCCTCCGCTCTCAGTTGCCACCGGGACCTAACAATTGGTATCAGAGCTAAGTTCTCTTTTGCAAGAAGTTTAACAACTTGAGGAGATCCAATGTCTACTAATTATTTCAGGAAGGACAATCCTAAACTTTATGGAATGAACTATGGGATATGGAAGATCAGATTGGAGATACATCTAAATTGCATTGGAAAAGATGTCTGGGAAGTTACAAAGAATGGTTATACTGCTGCTACTCCTGGTCAACTTAATCCACCCACCTTAGGTAAAGATGAGGAAAATGATTGCAAAGCAAGAGAAGCACTTTTGAATGCATTATCAGATCAACAAATCATGGGACTATCAGATAGGTCTACTGCTAAAGCTATTTGGGATCACTTGGAAACACTGAATGAAGAAGATTCCATAGTCAAAATTGAAAACTTGAAAGCTTCCGGCTCAGGTGTGAAAATCTGAAAATGGAAGAAGATGAAAGGATTTCTGCTTTTATGGAAAGAGTAAATGAAATTGTTTTAGGTATAAAATGTTGTGGAGGCACTCTAAGTGAATATGAAATTATTTCAAAAGTTTTAAGAGGATTTCCACCGGCATACAAAATGAAGGTTACTGCTATAAATGAATTAAGAACAATGCCTAATACATTAGTATCTAGGGATACATTGATTGGGAAACTTTCAGCTTTTGAAATTGAAGAATTTGTTCAGGTTGCTACTATAAAGATAGATTTGGCCTTTAAAGCATCAACATCATCTACTCCATCATTTGACAAATCTGATTGGAAAGCCTTTTATGCAAGAGAACTTGAAGAAAGTAGGAGAGAAAATGAAGAACTTGAAGAACTTGAAGCACTATTTGCAAGAAAAATGCCTAAAGGTCCAGTTGGAAGCAAGTATAAAGGTAAAGAATCCTTTAAATGTTTTAACTACAATAAGATTGGTCATATGGCTTCAAGATGCTCTGATAGACATGCTAGACTAAGAGAAGAAGCTAGAAGGACATACAAGCCTAATCCAGAATATCAAAGATATAGATTTAAGAAAAACATAGACAAATCTTATTACATTGCTAATGAAGGTGTGACTGATGATTCTGATGAGGATTCGACAGACAATGGATGGGTTTTGTTGCTATAACAAAATATCAACAGGCACCTACAGTGCAACCGGTAGAACAAGCCTTGGCAGCTAAAATTGAGGTAAAAGATGAATGGATAATTGACTCTAGATGCTCACATCATATGACAGGTGATAAAGCTAAATTCTTAAACTTTCAAGAATACAATGGCGGCTTAGTAAGATTTGGAGATGACAAAGCTTGTCAAATCAGAGGTAAGGGTTCAATATCTCTTGATGGTAAACATAACATTGACAATGTCTACTATGTTGAAGGTTTAAAGCATAATCTTTTGAGTGTTGGTCAATTAGTTGAGAAAGGATTTCAGTTACAATTTAAGAATGGAAAATGCAAAATCATGGACAAAACTGGCTTAGAAATTGCTACCGGTAATCAGACTAGAGGTAATATCTTTCATTTGAATAACAGTGAAAAGTCATGCTTGATTGCACATATAGATGAAAGTTGGTTATGGCATAAGAGACTTGGTCATGTAAACTTTGATTGCATGGTAAAGATCAGTACTACTAAGGCAGTTAGAGACTTACCTAAGATTGTCAAACCTCAAAATACAATATGTAAGGAATGTCAATTTGGAAAACAGGTTAGAGCTAGCTTCAAAAGTATTCCTAAAAAATCAAATAATGCTCTTGACTTAATTCACACTGATTTATGTGGTCTAGCTAGAACCAAAAGCTTACAAGGTGATAGATATTTCATGCTAATCATTGATGACTATTCTAGAATGTGTTTGGTCACTTTTCTCAGGGAAAAATCTGAAGCACTTCGAAAATTTAGATTGTTCAAAGCAATGGTTGAAAATGAAACCGGTAAGAAAATTAAGTGCTTAAGATCAGATCAAGGAGGAGAATTCACATCTAAAGAGTTTCATACATTTTGTGAAGTGAATGGAATCAGAAGACAACTATCAGCACCCCGGACACCTCAACAAAATGGAGTTGTTCAAAGGAAAAACAAAACTATCTTGGATGCAACAAGATGTATGATATCAGAAACAAATTTACCACGTGTATTGAAGAGAAGTAGTTAGTACAATGGTCTATACATTCAACAAAGTTCACATCAAAGGTGAAACCGGTAAGACCCCTCATGAACTATGGTTTGGTATTACTCCTACTCTTAAATATTTCAGAATATTTGGAAGCAAATGTTACATTAGAAGAGATGAGTATATTGGGAAATTTGATCCTAGAAGTGATGAAGGTATATTTCTTGGTTATTCATCTAAGAGTAAAGCATATAGATGTTTTAACAAGAGATTACAGAAAATTGTTGAAAGTACAAATGTAAAGATTGACGAACAATTCAAAGGAACTTCAAGGTACATAGATTCTGAACCGGCAATAGAAATTCTAATAAATGAACCTACACTGAATCCACCGGTATAGAGTGAAGATCCACGTACACCGGTATCATCTGAAAATTCCACTATGACTGGAAAACAACAACAAACAAAGACACGCCGGTATATAAAATTGAATCATTCTAAAGATCAGATAATTGGAAACAAATACAAAGGAGTTATGACAAGAGGAAGATTGGCAAATGAAGAGGTATGTCTTATTTCTCAAATTGAACCATCATCAGTTAATGAGGCATGTGAAGATAAGTATTGGACTAAAGCTATGGAAGAAGAATTAGAACAAATTGAGAAAAACAATACTTGGACATTAGTTCCCTGGCCTAAAGATAAAAATGTAATTGGAACCAAATGGGTATTCAGAAACAAACTTAATGAAGATGGTAAAGTTACCAGAAATAAAGCAAGACTACTGCGTAAGGGATATTCTCAAAAAGAAGGAATTGACTACAATGAAACCTTTGCACCGGTAGCTAGAATTGAGGCAGTTATATTATTTTTGGCTTTTGCAGCACATAAGAACTACAAAGTATATCAGATGGATATTAAATGTGCATTTCTAAATGTGCATTTCTAAATGGAAATCTTGAAGAGAAAGTCTATATTGAACAACTTGATGGATTTTCTTTGACAGATAACAAAGATATGGTTTGTGGTTAAGGAAAGCTTTATATGGATTAAAGCAAGCTCCAAGAGCTTGGTATGCAAGATTGGATAAGTATCTTTTGAAAATTGGTTTTTCTAAAGGTAATGCTGACAGTAACTTATACTATAAAGTGACTAATGATGACATCTTGGCTATTGAAGTTTTTGTTGATGATATAGTCATTGGAGGAGAAGATGGATTGTGTAAAGAATTTTTTATCAAAATGCAGCAAAAATTTGAAATGTCTATGATTGGTGAAGTAAGATTCTTTTTAGGATTGCAGATTTCATAGACTGAAAAAGGTATATTCTTGAGTCAATCAAAATACTTAAAGGAGTTACTCAAGAAATTTGGGATGGAAAACTCTAAACTGGTAAGCACACCTATGACTACAAATGACAAACTATCTTTAAGAGATGAATCTACACTAGTTAATCCAACAAGGTACAAATCTGTGATAGGAGGTTTACTGTATTTAACACAAACAAGACCTGATATCATGAATGCAGTATGTATTGTTTCAAGATTTCAGAGTAATCCCAGAGAAAATGATGAATCAACAGTTAAAAGTATTTTCTGGTACTTACAAGGCACTATAAATCTTGGGTTATGGTATCCTAAAGATGAAAACTTTGAATTATGTGCATACATAGATGCAAATTGGGTAGGAGACATTGATGACAGAAAAAGCACCACCAGAGGAGCATTTTTTCTTGGAAATAGATTAGTTTCTTGGTTAAGTAAGAAACAGAGCTATACATCATTATCAACAGCAGAATCAGAATATGTTGCAGCAACAACTAACTGTATACAAGTGATTTGGCTTAAACAAATGTTGAAAGACCTGAAGGTAGAATGCAAAGAACCTATAACTATCTATTGTGATAACACAACAACAATTGATATATCTAAAAATATGGTATTACATTCTAAAACAAAACATGTATCTATCAAACTGAATTTTCTAAGGGAAAAAGTTGAAGCAAAAGAAATACAACTGGTTTATGTGAATACTAAAGAACAACTTGCATATATTTTCACTAAACCTTTGCCTAAGGAGACCTTTGAATATCTTAGAGAACAACTTGGGGTCATATCCCTACTGGTAGAGAATTAGACAATTGATGTTTGTCATCAACCGACAGAATTAACAGAGATATATTCTTACTCCGGCTTTGATGAGGAAGCTACTTCTCAGGGGGAGTAGTTGGTATAGTGAAATTGATTGGTATTTTGTATAAAACAATTAGTATGTTACAACTTTCACATTTCATGTCAAAGGGGGAGAGATATCTATGGAAAAAAATCACATTATCTTTTGAGGAGAGATTGGTATGGAAACTTTGGATAACACATGTTGCTCCCAGGGGGAGAGATTGTTGTTTAGGAGAGACTATTTTTCTCTGTATTCTGGTTATGATCTTTTTAGAGATTGTTGGTTTTTGGCATTTCTATTTTGGCACTTTGATGGTTTTTCCATCTTGTGTTACCATCAATGCCAAAGGGGGAGATTGTTGGTATTTTGGTATGGTTTTGTCATTGATGTCAACACTTACTAAAACACTAGCACTTTGGAGATCCAACAACATTCACCAGTAAGCAAGTAACTATTGCACAGTTATTGGTATATGGTACATCAACAAGATATAATGATCATCGACACCTGATATGGCATGGAAGACATTTGGAAATGTCGAAGACATCATGTGGACATCTTATCTTGGAGAAGTAATCATTGGTATATTCATATTTGCATATTTGCTTTTACCGACAAATAGGTCCAGGGTTACCTAGGGTTACACTGGCAGGTTTATTTTTTCCAGATCAACATGGCACACTATGGAAATGATTAATTAATGTTGTAAATGCATAGAGCTGACATGTTCAATCAGTTATTGCATCAGATATTATATTGTTTGTAAAATGTTTTATTGTAATATCTTGTAGAGCCGACCTACTAAAATTGGTCTTTAGTTATGGTATAAATTTAAGATCTTAATTGTAAGATCAAGTGTGGAATGCGAAGAAGGTATATTGTGAAGGGATATGCGAGATTAAGCAGAGCTATACATGAAGACATCATTTGAAGGTGAAGTTAGGGTTTTGTGAAGGCATATCAATATTACACCGGTACTGAATCCAGCATATGAAGATGCTATTTCAAGCAGTACATTCTTATTGGATTTAACCATCCAAATTGTAGTCAGTGTGACTCCCATTTGTGTTTGAGTAGTGAGCTTTAGGTGCTTGGCCTTTCTGCATGTGCAGACCCCATTTATGTACACTTACTATTTGCATTAGTATCATCTAATTATGGGTAAGGTTTCCCACTGTGGTTTTTCCCCTTACAAGGTTTCCATGTACAAATATTGGTGTCATGTGTTGTGAATGATTTTATGTTTTGATTTCATGCATTAATCCTTACTGGTATTGTATTTATCTATTAAATTTGTCCACTGGTATAATAGACTATCTCACCGTATTAAAGTAGTAATTGATTAAGTTGTTTTTGGTTTAAAGTTTTTGACAACTGATTCACCCCCCCTCCCCCTCTCAGTTGCCACCAGGACCTAACAATTGGTATCAGAGCTAAGTTCTCTTTTGCAAGAAGTTTAACAACTTGAGGAGATCCAATGTCTACTAATTATTTTAGGAAGGATAGTCCTAAACTTGATGGAACCAACTATGAGATATGGAAGATCAGAATGGAGATACATCTAAATTGCATTGGAAAGATGTTTGGGAAGTTACAAAGAATTGTTATACTGTTGCTACTCCCGGCCAGCTTAATCCACCTACCTTAGGTAAAGATGAGGATAATGATTGCAAAGCAAGAGAAGCACTTTTGAGTGCATTATCAGATCAACAGATCATGGGACTATTAGATAGGTCTACTTCTAAAGCTATTTGGGATCATTTGGAAACATTGAATGAAGGAGATTCCATAGTCAAAATTGCAAAACTTGAAAGCTTCCGGATTAGGTATGAAAATCTGAAAATGGAAGAAGATGAAAGGATTTCTGCTTTTATGGAAAGAGTAAATGAAATTGTTTTAGGTATAAAATGTTGTGGAGGAACTCTAAGTGAAGATGAAATTGTTTCAAAAGTTTTAAGAGGATTGCCACCGGCATACAAAATGAAGGTTACTACTATAAATGAATTAAGAACAATGCCTAATATGTCATTTGACAAATCTGATTGGAAAGCCTTTTATGCAAGAGAACTTGAAGAAAGCAGGAGAGAAAATGAAGAACTTGAAGAACTTGAAGCACTATTTGCAAGAAAAATGCCTAAAGGTCCAGTTGGAAGCAAGTATGAAGGTAAAGCACCCTTTAAATATTTTAACTGCAATAAGATTGGTCATATGGCTTCAAGATGCCCTGATAGACATGCTAGACTAAGAGAAGAAGCTAGAAGGACATACAAGCCTAATCCTGAATATCAAAGATACAAATTTAAGAAAAACAAAGACAAATCTTGTTACATTGCTGATGAGGATCCGATAGACAATGGATGGGTTTTTTTTGATATAATAGAAGATCAATCGGCACCTACAATACAACCAGTAGAACAAGCCTTGGCAGCTAAAATTGAGGTAAAAGATGAATGGATAATTGACTTTGGATGCTCACATCATATGATAGGTGATAAAGCTAAATTGTTTGTAAAATGTTTTATTGTAATATCTTGTAGAGCCAACCTACTAAAATTGGTCTTAGGTTATGGTATAAATGTAAGGTCTTAATTGTAAGATCAAGTGTGGAATGCGAAGAAGGTATATTGTGAATGGATATGCGAGATTAAGCAGAGCTATACATGAAGACATCATTTGGAGGTGAAGTTAGGGTATTGTGAAGGCATATCAGCATTACACCAGTATTGAATCCAGCATATGAAGATGCTATTTCAAGCAGTACATTCTTATTGGATTTAACCATCCAAATTGTAGTCAGTGTGACTCCCATTTGTGTTTGAGTAGTGAGCTCTAGGTGCTTGGCCTTTCTGCATGTGCAAACCCCATTTATGTACACTTACTATCTACAGTAGTATCATCTAATTGTGGGTAAGGTTTCCCATCGTGGTTTTTCCCCTTACAGGGTTTCCACATACAAATATTGGTGTCATGTGTTGTGGATGATTTTATGTTTTGATTTCATGCATTTATCTATTAAATCTATCCACTGGTATAACAGACTATCTCACCGGTATTAAAGCAGTAATTGATGAAGTTGTTTTTGGTTTAAAGTTTTTGACAACTGATTCACCCCCCCCTCTTAGTTGCCACCGGGACCTAAGAAAGAACCTCGTAGCTACTTGGAAGGGCATTTTAGCCAAGGTGAAAGAAGCATACATCCCTGAATATTATGAGATCCTATTGCAGAAGAGGAGACAAAATTTGAGACAAAGAGACTTGGATGTGAGTAGTTACACTGAGGAATTTTAGATGTGTGTCTGAGATCCAAGGTGGTAAAGGATGAGAGCATCAAGGTAGCCAGATACTTGAATGGCTTGAGATGGAATATTCAAGAGGAATTAAGCCCGTTTTGCCCCAATACCATGCATAAGTGCTATCAATTGGTACTGAAAGTGGAGGAAAAGAGCAAGAAGAAGCAAGAACAAAGCAACAGATGTAGAGGTAGGGGAAGAGATGGTAGAGGTCAGAGAGGTAGTTTTGGTGGAAGAAGTGTAGACCAAAGAGCCCAAGGGGAATCCAAGTTAGTTGAGCAAAGTGGGGATTCCAATAGCAAGAGCAGGTATAGAGGAAGGGGATATAGCAACTCTAGTAGAGGAAGGTCTAGTTGATCAGGAAGAGGGTCCTATTTTGCCACTAGGAACTACTACAATTGCCATCAACTTGGACACTCAACGTATAGATTCCTTGAGAAGCCTTCTTCATCCCAAGGAGGTGAGAGGAAAGTAAATTATGCTCAAGAGGATGCATCAAACATGAAAGCATCAGAAGTAAGTTTGGATTCAGAGGTTGGAGAGAACCTCATGATAAGAAGAGTCTTGATTAAAGAACCGGTTAAGGAGGAACCTAGCCAAAGGAGATCATTGTTTAGAATAAAATGTATGATCATGGGAAAGGTATGTAGAGTGGTGGTGGATTTAGGATCCATAGACAACATAGTGTCAGAGGAAGTGGTGAGTAAGCTCAATTTGCCAAGAATACCACATAGTGATTCTTATAGAGTTACATGGCTCAACAAGGGCCAACATGTTCTTGTAAATGAACAAACTTGGGTGGAGTTCACTATAGGAGGCTACAAAGACATAATATTGTGTGATATCTTGCTCATGGATGTTTTCCACCTACTCCTTGGTAGGCCATGGCAGTTTGATAGAAAGGCAATACACCATGGAGAGAATAATTCTTATACCTTCCAAAAGGATGGATCCATCTACAAAATCCAGTCCATAGGAGACCAAGTAGAGGGAAAATCCAAATTTTCTAATGTGCTGGTAGTTGGTGAGAAAGAGTTCATCAACACACTCAAGGAGGGAGAAGGAGTGGGGTTTGCCATTATTGTAAAGCCAAGAGAGGACAACAAAGCGAAGAAGGTAAGCATTCCTAAAGAAGTGCAACAAGTCTTAAATCAGTTTAAGGACATCAGTAGTGATGGAACACCAGCTACATTGCCTCCTCAATGTGCCATAAGTCATCAGATTGACTTTATACTCGAAGCTTCTTTTCCCAATAAGGCAACTTATAAGATGGCACCGGATCTGAACGAGGAGATAGCCAAGCAAATACAAGAACTTGTAGACAATGGACTAATCAGGAAGATCATCAACCCATGTGTAGTACCCATCATTTTGGCTCCAAATAAGGGAGGTACTTGGAGACTTTGCACTAACTCTAGAGCCATAAACCAGATTACTATGAGTTATAGATTTCCCATCCCAAGAATTGAAGACTTGATGGCTTGTTTGGGAGGTGCAGAATACTTCACCAAGATAGATCTCAAGAGTGGTTACCACCAAATCAAAATAAAGGAGGGTGATGAATGGAAGACAACATTCAAGACTACTGAAGGACTCTATGAATGGCTTGTTAGGCCATTTGGACTCACAAGTGTTCCTAGCACATTCATGAGACTCATGAGTGAAGTACTCAAGGAATACATTGGTAAATTTGTTATTGTTTACTTAGATGACATATTATTTTTTAGCAAGTTTAAAGCTGAACATCTTAAGCATATAGAAATTGCATTGAGTAAACTATGTGATGAGCAACTAACCATTAATTTGGAGAAATGTGAGTTTATGAAATAGGAGTTGGTGTATCTTGGGTTTGTAGTCTCAAGAGGTGATTTGAAGATGTATACCTCTAAGGTGGAAGCCATAATAAGTTGGCCCACACCTAGGACGGCAAGTGAAGTAAGAAGTTTCCATGGCTTGGCTCAGTTTTATAGGAAGTTCATCACAGGGTTCAGTGAAATATGTACACCCATGCTTGAGACAATCAAGGGAGGTATGAGAACCAAGTTTGTATGGAAAAAGGAAGCACAAAGAAGTTTTGATCTCTTGAAGACAAAGGTGGCTGCTCAACTGGTACTTATCCTACCAAGCTTTGACAAGCTCTTCACCATTGAATGTGATGTAATCAACATAGCGGTTGGAGAAGTTTTGAGTCAAGACAATAGACCGGTTGCCTTCTTCAGTGAGAAGCTCAATGATGCACATAAAAGGTATTCCTCCTACAATTTGGAATTGTTTGCACTTGTCCAATCTCTTATGAAATGGAGGCATTATTTGCTGCCTAAGGAATTTGTGATTTACATTGATAATCAAGCTCTTAGATTTCTTAATTTCAAGAAAAGTTAAACCATAGGCATATTAAATGGGTAGAGTATTTGCAATCATATAACTTTACCATTAAAAACAAGAAAGGACAATGTAATAAGGTAGCTGATGCATTGAGTAGGAGGTTACTAACAGTGCAAGAAGTGCAGCTCAAGAGTATTGGAGTGGATAGTTTGAAGAAATTGTATGAAGAAGATGAAGACTTTGTTGCTGCCTACAAGGTTCGCCAAGGGTTTGGAAACCATTTTCATAGTGAATATGCAGATTACACCTTGCAAGATGGCCTTTTGTTCAAAGGAGGACAATTATGAGTGCCTAAAGGGTCTATAAGAGAAAACTTGATGCAAGAGAAGCATAATGGATACTTGAGTGGACATTTTGGTTTGAACAAGACTTTGGAACTTGTCCAAAGGTTCTACTATTGGCCTAAAATGCAAAGAGATATAAGAAGATATGTGGAGCAATGTGTAGTTTGCCAAAGAGCTTAGGGTACTTCTTCCAATGCTGGTTTTATCAGCCTTTACCTATCCCCAAATGGCCATGGGAGTGTGTAAGTATGGACTTTGTTGTTGGTTTGCCTAAAACCAAATCAGGTTTTGATAACATTTATGTTGTGGTAGATAGGTTTAGTAAGATGGCTCATTTTATTCCATGCAAGGTCACTCATGATGCTAGCCACATTTCTCAGTTGTTTTTTAGAAAGTTTATAATTCATGGTTTACCTATCAACATTGTGTCAGATAGGGATGCAAAGTTTATTGGTCATTTTTGGAAAAAATTGTGGCAAAGATTAGGTACTAATTTGTCTTTCAGTTCAGCCTATCATCCCCAAATGGATGACCAGAATGAGGTGGTCAATAGAACACTTTTAAATCTACTTAGATGCCTGACAAAAGAGTATGGTCAAGCTTGGGATTGGATCATCCATCAAGCTGAGTTTTCCTACAATGATAGTATGAATAGGTCTATCGGTAAAAGCCCTTTTGAGGTGGTGTATGAAATTCATCCTTGAGGATTTTTGGAGATTAGAGATGTGGGAAATATGGGATAGTAGAGTGGAAATGCCTTAGACATGGCTCAATCTATGCAGGAGGTCCATGAGCAGGTTAGGACAACCCTATCGGACACTACTCAAAGGATCAAGGACAAAGTGGATGAGAAAAGAAAGGATATCCAATTTCATGTTGGTGACATGGTGATGGTGCATTTGAACAAGGCAAGACTTCAGAAAGGTGTCTCTAGCAAGCTTCAGATGAGGAGGATAGGTCCTTCCAAAGTTTTGGCCAAATATGGCAATAATGTATACAAGATAGACTTACCCGGTGATATGGCTTTATCACCTATTTTCAAAGTGGCAGATTTGGTGCAGTATAAGGGAAAACTTCTAGCAAAATATAGCAGAGTTTCAAAGGTCTCTCAAGCATTTTCAAACCCGCCATTACCAGCTACACCCATTCACCAAGCTGAGAAGGTGTTAGATTCTAGAGTTTTGAAGAAAACAAGGCATACCACCTATATGGAGCACTTGATCAAGTGGCATAACATTCCAACATAAGAGGCTACTTGGATATTTGAGGCAAAATTCTCTAAGCATGGAGTTCCACTTTCTTTGCTGCCTCAAGGAGTCACTTGACTTCTTTTCATTGGGGGAGTATGGTGTAAGAGCACCTAGTTTTGAGTTCAATTTCTTCATTTTAGTGTGTTTGTTCATAGTTTGGTTTGGGATGGTGAATAAGAGTCTTCTATTAGGTCCTCATATGTTTTTTAAATGCTTTGGTAGGTTGAATGCCCATAGGAACAATGCATTTTCTCAATTTTGACTTGTAACCCCTTGAAAGCCTAAAATGGCATATTCTTTCATTTTGATGTAAAATGTCTTGAATAGACTTGTTTGGAATTGGGACATGTTAAAGTAGTGGTTTTTAGTCATCGTAGATGGTTTGGAGAAGAAAACAAAGCATGTGAAGCAAAAATGCACTTTTTGGCAAAAGTTGTCAAAGTTGGTTGACAACTTTTTGCAACGTTGAGCAACTTTTTGCATTTTTGAGCAAAGGGTTGGTTAGGAAACCAATGAAGAGTTAGTTAGGTCACAAATGAAATATAAATTCCCTAAGAATGAATGTAATGAGGTTGGTGAATTTTTGGAGAAGATTGGAATACAAATTGGAGATAATTTTTGAGTTTTTACCTTGTGTTTTCCAATAATTAGAGCAACAGTCCGTACCTAATGGATTGATTGCATTTTTGTTCTTTTCTTTTTTTTTTGTACATTTTATTTTAGTTCTTAGGGATTATCTTGATTAGTTTTTGTGCAAGTTCTGAATTGAGTTGTTAATTTTGCAAGCTCTCGGCATGAGTAGGGGTTTTAGAGGCCCAAACATGGTTCCAACTTGAAGTCCTTTGAGTTCTTCTCAATAACCCTTGGGACTCGAGCCATGGAGCCTTTGTATAGTTTATATAGTCTTTATTTTCCTTTTGAGGTCATTGAAAGGCCAATGAGCATCATTTCCTAGGCGAGCTCAGTTATAGCCCGATTAAGAAATGAGTGAAATTATGAAAGTGCTTGCAGGATGAGTAGGGTTGGAAGTGCAGAGTGTTTGGCATGAGTAAGTGGGGTGTGGCAGAGCATTTGTGTGAGTTTGGAGGTGTGGAAGATCAAGGAAGACACCAAACCCTTGGAAAAATACTAAAACAAACCTAAAACCACCTAAAACAAGCATTTATCGGGTTCCGTACCTGTATGGTGAGGCTGAGATTTCCCATTTCATAAATTGGAAAGTACTTCCAAAAAGGTATTCAGATCACCAAAGAGTTTGTTTGGGTCTTTGGGGAAATTGTGAGAAAATCCACAAAAACCGGTTAGGTAGGGCTAATTGGGGCTCCAGGGCTACTGGGCCTAGAAAATAGGGAAAGGAAGGAGCGATTGGGAAATGGACCAAAACCTTACTCAAAACTAGTTGATTACCCTTGGAAAACATCATGAACACTTATTTCAACCTCTGCAAGCATTTCTTAGAAGTTTGAGAGTGTAAGTTTGGATTTACCCTTGTGAATCTCAACCATGCCTGAGCAACCAGTGAGCACATCTTGATTGGGAGCACTCTTAGAGAGTTGAGGTGTCTAAATTGATTAGTAGACTAGATGAACAATGATGGTATCCTACTAGGACAACACTTGACTAAATTTTGACAAAGGATAGACTCTCTTTGAGTATACCTCCCCATCATAGTGGAATATAACAAAGAGATATATGCTATTATTTAGGTTTGCATGCAATGGAAGGATTACATTTTGGGTATGGAGATATTCATGCATACTTATTACAAGCCTATGTAGTTCATGTAGACTTGAGGTGAGTTTTAAAATTACCATCATCAAAGGTGCTCCACGTACCTGCAACATTTTTTTTCAATTGAACATTTGACATAAGAATGGTAGTATTGATAAGGTTGTTGACTACTTGACTTATCTTTCATTTGCATCTTTAATAACAACACTTGGTTCTTGCAAGCATGAAACATTAGAATGACCTTAACTTAACATTAGCGATCTTGAATTCTTTGACATATACCAAAACTTCACAGTTGGGTGGTAGGTTCTTGATTTTCACATAGAAAATGAGCTCCTATGCTACATGAGACACATTTGTATTCTCACTAAGGAAACACCAAAGATGATTTGGGACTTTCACTATAGCTAGGTGAAAAGATAGAGCTACTGCTAATTTTACAAAATTATTCCTATTGTCTGCAATAGGGTCATAGAAGTGTAGTTTCAAGTGACATATGCAAAACATGAAATTGTAGATAAGGAGAAAAATAAATGACTAGGGCTAACCTCCTCCTCCTCTTAGTTGTCTTGTTATAATTGTTTTTTGTTTTGATCTATTGTCTTGTTTGGACTTTGGGATGTGACTCTTTCCACTTACCTTTCTTTTTGTGAATATGCATAACACTATTTTTGAAATGATAATATAGATCCTTATCCATTAAAAAATAATTATAATGGTAAAATTCATAGACCTTGTGTAGGGTCCTCCAAGCCTAGAGTAAGGAGTTTGAAGCCTAGATACATTGATTTGGCCTTGTGGCCATCAATGAATGTTGACCCAATAGGAGAAGCCTTGAGACAGACAATTTTGGAAGTGTGGCATTGTTGAGAGCCAACACTTAGGTGCAAACCATGTCTTCACAAATTATGATTAGTTTCCATGATACTTGACCCTATCCTCATGGTGTTGGATCAATTCATATTAGTTTTCCCAAGCCTAGAAGAAAAGTAATGTATGCAAGGGTGTCTAGAAGAGTTGAGTATATGATCATTGACTTTGTATGTTCAAATCATTATACATGCCCCTACCTCTGCATCATACACATGAGTCAAGGATGATAGTGCGGTGTGAAAACATCCTATATGGATAGGCCACAAGAATCTATACTAGATAGTGCTAGGTGAAATGTATTTAATATCTTAGACTTACAGGAACATATGGGGAAGTTTACATGTGTGATGATGACATGAAAGGTCTGATATCCCTATGTATCAGACTGAGAAAACTAGTGAAAGACAAAAAAAAAAGCATTGAGAAGGTAAAAGGTTGAATTGCCTAATGTTTGGTGTTGAAGTGATGTGTGGTGACCCTGCCAAGTCAAATACCTTGTTGTAGTTTCAAAGGGTGGAAAAAGAATAAGCATTTTATTTACAGTCCTAATAGACCATCTATCATAACAATGATTACCAATGATGTGTGTGTTGAAAAAAAAGTTCTAGAGGAAGGATCTTTCTATTGTACTACCAAGTGAGTGTTCATAGACATTGTGTAGGGTCCTCCAAGCCTAGAGTAAGGATTTTGAAGCCTAGATACATTGATTTGGACTTGTGGCCATCAATGAGTGTTGACCCAATAGGAGAAGTCTTGAGACTGGAAATTTTGGAAGTGTGGAATTGTTGAGAGCCAACACTTAGGTGTGAACCCTGTCATCACAAATTATGATTAGTTTCCATGATAGTTGACCCTATCCTCATGGTGTTGGCTCAATTCATATTAGTTTCCCCAATCCTAGAAGCCAAGTAATGTATCCAAGGGTGTCTAGAAGAATGGAGTGTATGATCATTGACTTTGTATGTTGAAACCATTATACATGCCCCTCCATTGAGGGTATTGAGGAAGATTGGGAATAGTGTGTTTTGGTGAAGAAACATGATGTGAGAAGTTTGATGCAGAGGCAAGGGTAGAACTCAATATTTCATATTAGGACAACAACCACATTTATTAGGCAAGTCAAATAAGGTCTCTCCAATGTTTAGGATACACAAGGGCGACATTAGTCATGTAAGTATGCATGAGTATGGGAATGGATACTTACTTTCCTTTTACACTAACTTGGGTCTATGACTCTCAATGGTGTTCATCCCAAAAGTATATGTAATATTATTCACTTGCACCCAAGGCATGACTGAGAATTTTGTCTTACTTGTCATTGATTTGGTCAGTATTGAGAGGATCCTATAAGGATGACTATCACCATACTCTCGATTAATTCACAACATTGATAATGAATTCTCATTAGACACTCATGGATTACCCCAATTAGACATTAGTCAACTTAAGATATGATACAAGGATTTCATACCCCAAAGCCATTAACATATCACCTGTTCTATATCACCACAAAGCCATTATATATGTTTTGAGATGAAAAATGAGAGTTAAATGGTTTTGGTTCAATTTGCATTATTTCTATGTTCAAGTAATTTAATTTAGTATATTATACTGAAACGTCATTTCATAACTAACATTTCAACTTCTATATAAATAGTTATATAGCCCAATTTTTTGGCCTGTGAAGAAAGACCATGTCAGATAATATCAGCGAACAACAAAATAAGGAGACAATTGCTAGATTGTGGTCTAACATGAAAATAAGGTGATGGAAAATGTTATTGTCCCTGCATAATTTATAAGGGGTTAAAGACTAGAAGACTTCTAATCAAAACAACTAAGAAACATTGTAGGCTGCATGGTCACATTAAAGGGGGACATGATTATCATCCATTGGTAAGTTTTTCATTATATCGTTTTAACAATTTATATACATAAAAAACACTTGATGATGAGATCATGATCATGGTTTATTTATGTTTATCATTTTTATATAGGTCGAGCATCCCATAGCACATGATATGGATCAACACAACCCAAAAAATATTATTTTCGAAGTGGAGGAACATGGAGGTGTGAATATCAAAGTTGAAGATAATGATCCCATGGAAGATGACGATCATGAGCCACAAAAAAAATTGAAGATGATGGTACAAATACATTGATCCATGACACATTTAGTATTGGTGTAGCTGATCATGATGATGAAGATGACCTTGATGTTGTTCATGATTTACCTCTACTTGAGAAGGCATATGAGGTCCTTCGCGAAGGCTCCTAGACAACTCTTCTCTTTGCTGTATTGTTGTTGGTGAACTTAAAGGTTATGAATGGTTTATCCAACATAACAATCTCACGTATGTTAAGGTATGTCATATATGTTATTATAGTTAATAAATGGTGAATCATGTACCATTATTATTCTTTATATTGACAAATTATATTTTTTTGTTGTAGATTGATAGATGAGTTTTTGTTACCACCATCAAATATTCTATCTCGCTCATACCGAGAATTATCTATGATTATGAAAGATATTGGAATGGAGTATCAAGCAATAGATGCTTGTCCCAATGATCATATTATATATCATAAATAACATGAATTTTGAACTGAATGACCTGAATGTCATATCCATTGATATCGAATAGATCAAATAACAAAAAAGGTGCCTCGCAAGGTTCTTCATTATATTCCCATTATTCCACGTATGCAACGATTATTCATGTGCACTAGCTTGGCACAATTTATGGATTACCATGCACACAATAGAAGTAGAGATGACATTATTTGAATGCCTGTGGATGGTTCAACATTTGTGGACATAGAGGAAAACTGGCCACACTTTAAAGAAGAACCTTGTAATCTCAAGCTTTCATTGGCAACAGACGATGTCAATCCATTTGGAGAACTGAGATCTGTTACTCGGTGTGGCCTGTTTTTGTTATCAACAATAATATTCCTCCATGGATGTCAATAAAGAGGGAGCACATAATATTGGCAATGATTGTTCCAGGTATTTTATTATTTAATAGTTGTCTATATTTAATTATAAATATTGTAGTAAAATGGTCATAATAATTATGTAATGTTCTTGTTCATTTGATTAGGTAAGTACCAAGTTAAAGATTTGAATGTATATATTGAGCCTCTTATCGATGAGTTGTTGGAGTTATGGAAGGGTGTCACTATTATGACATCTCTAGACCAACAGGACAAAGACAATTTCAATTCCATGCGATGCTTGTATGGACAATACATGATGCCCCAAGGCTAACACATTTTTGTGGTATGTTATAGTGTTCAAGTTGTGCATGATAATTATAATTAAAAAAATTAACATATCTAATCCAATTATACATTATCTTGTAGGTCTTCAAACAAAGGGAAAATTTACATGTCCAGTTTGTGGTCCAAAGATGAAATTTCTGCATTCAAAAAGTTTAGGAAAGAAGGCGTTTGATGAGTATAGACACTTTCTCCACAAAAATCATAAGTATCGAAATACTGAAAAATATCTTTTCAATGGGAAAGAAGAGAATACATCAAAGCCACAAAGAATGACACCTCACCCGTGGAAGTTGGAATATAATAGAATTAATCATTGAGGTAATGCCATTCCATCTAATGGTTTATATCATAAAACATCTTTTCTATCATGTTTTATTTACTGATGATGTGATTGATGATCGTGAAGGTCATCAAGGCATTAATGACCACCTTCCTAAGGGACTAAAAAGTTATCCCTGACAATTTAGTAGGTTGCCCTACTACGAGAAGTTACAAATTGTGCATTTGTTTGATACTATGCATATTGGAAATAATATAACAAAGACATTATGGAAAATATTGGATGGAAGGCGTGACAAAGAAAAAAATGTCAAAATTTGTAGTGACATTCAGGAATCCAATCATGAAATGAAAAATGTCATTCAATCAAATAGCCATGGAGACTAGATTAATATAAGTGACCTTCCTTGGTTATTAACAAATCGACAAAGCAACTCTATAAAAGAAGTCATACAAAAAATTCAACTTCCCACAGGATTTGCTGCGAACATAAACAATCTCATATCAAAGAAAAGTGAATTTGGGCTAGGGATGAAAATGCATGATTGGCATACCTTCATTAAGGTAATTCATGTTCTTGTGTATTTACTATATATTATATACTGTGCATGTACTTTTCATTGTATTATGTTAGAAAAAAATGAAAAGATAATTTTATAATTGTTGCAGTACGTTCTACCTCTATCTCTCCCAGACCACTTCGACAATAATGCCAAGCAAGTCATATATGATCTTAGAAGTAAGTAGTGATATTTGTTCAATTCATTGTATAGATATTATATTTTCCCTTTGTATTACTTGTTATGTAATATATATTTTTGCATCTTGAATATCTTGTAGGTGGTTGTCATTTAAAGAAATCCATAAAGAAGATATAAAATATTAGAAGAGAAAAATACCTCATCTAATGTGTCAAATGCAAAAGTGTCTACCTGTAGCTTTTTTCAATGCACAAGAACACTATCTCATACAAAAAGTTGAGGAGACTGAATTGTGTGGACCTGTACACACTAGGTCAATGTGGATGGTTGAGATGCACTTGAAATTTTTGAGGGCTTTGGTTTGACAAAGAGCTTATCCTAAGGGTTCTATGGTGGAGGGATATATGGTATACCAAACTATGGTGTATATTTCTGAATATCTTCCTAAGTTTGTAGCAAAGATCCACGTGGATCGCATTTGGGATCCCAACCCCATTAACAAATTCTAAGGGGAGTACTTGATTGGGAAAGGTAGATTGAGGAAAGTGAGAGGTAATTATAAGATGTTATTGTAGCTAATTAATTCTTAATCTTCAAAATAAATTGGTTGTAAGTCGTGTATTTTTTTTTGTATAGTTGGTCAAGAGTGGGATGCACTACATTTATATATTACAAACAATCTTGATTGGATGACGTTATGGATTGAACGTTGTCAACATTCTAGTAGCATATTAACATGGGAAGGTGGCTTCATTGGTTAAAGAAGATCATCGTAATGGAGATTCCAATGTTACGCAAAGGGAAATTGATTTAGCATATGGTTTAAGAGATAAATAGGTACGCATAAATTTATTATTAATCCATATATTTATCAACTCACGATGCAATATTTTTTACATGTTTGACATATTGCAGGTCAAGCACCACAACACTATGTGCTGCAATGGTCATAAATTTCGCATCAAAAAGTTGGATGACACGAAGAAAACTTGTGATTTTGGGATAACTGCAGTCTTTGAGGTGACAAATACTTCATCGAGAAACGACATACATCTTCAAGAGTCTCAAAATCAATACTATGGCATTTTGGGTGATATACTATGGCATGCCACCCTGAGGAGATGGATGTTGGTATTTTGGTATGGTTTTGTCATTGATGTCAACACCTGCTAAATACACCTACTTTGGAGATCCAACAACATTCACCAGCAATCAGTAAAATGCTCAAAAAATCACCGGTATATGGTTAACCGACAGGATATAATGTTCACCGGTACCTGCAATGACATGGAAGACACTTGGTAATGTCGAAGACATCATGTGGACACTTTTCCTTGAAGTAATAATCATTGGTATATTCTTATTTGCATATTTTCTTTTACCGACAAATAGGTCCAGGTTATCTAGGGTTACACCGGCAGGTTTATCTTTTCCAGATCAGCATGGCATGCTATGGAGATGATTTATTATTGGTGTAAATGCATTAAGATGACATGTTCAATCGGTTATTGCATCGAATATTGTATTATTTGTAAAATGTTTTATTGTAATATCTTGTAGAGCCGACCTACTCAAATTGGTCTTAGGGTATGGTATAAATGTAAGATCTTATTTGTAAGATCAAGCGTGGAATGCGAAAAAGATTTAAGGATATATGCGAGATCAAGCAGAGATATAAACGAAGACATCATTTGAAGGTGAAGTTAGGTTTTTGCAAAAGCATATCAGCATTACACCGGTACCGAATCCAGCATATGAAGATGCTATTTTGTGCAGTACATTCTCATTGGATTTAACCATCCAACTGTAGTCAGTGTGACTCCCATTTGTGTTTGAGCAGTGAGCTCTAGGCTGTTGGCCTTTCTGCATGTGCAGACCCCTCTTTGTACACTTACTGTCTGCAGTAGTATCATCTGATTGTGGGTAAGGTTTCCCACTATGGTTTTTCCCCTTACAGGGTTTCCACATACAAATATTTGTGTCATGTGTTGTGGATGACTTTATTTTTATGTTTCATGCATTAATTCTTACCGGTACAAGCATTTTCTGTTAACTTTGTTTATCGGCACAACTAACTATTTTACCGGTATTAAGCAATAAAGTGGTTAATAAGATTTTGGTTTGAATTTATTAGACAACTGATTCACCCCCCCCTCTCAGTTGTCCCCGGGACCTACAATTGGTATCAGAGCCTAGTCTTCTTTTTGTAGAAGTTTAACAACTTGAGGAGATCTAATGTCTACTAATTATTTCAGAAAGGATAGTCCTAAACTTGATGGAACCAACTATGGAATATGGAAAATCAGAATGGAGACACATCTGAATTGCATTGGTAAAGACATCTGGGAAGTTACTAAGAATGGTTATACTGCTGCTATAGCTGGTTAGCCTGCTCCTATTACTTTAGCTAAAGATGAAGAAAATGATTGCAAAGAAAGAGAAGCACTTTTGAGTGCATTATCAGATCAACAAATCATGGGATTATCAGATAGATCTACTGCAAAAGCTATTTGGGATCATTTGGAAACATTGAATGAAGGGGATTCCACAATCAAAATTGCAAAACTTGAAAGCTTCCGAGTCAGGTATGAACATCTGAAAATGGAAGAAGATGAAAGAATTTCTGCTTTTATGGAAAGAGTAAATGAAATTGTTTTAGGTATCAAATGTTGTGGAGGAACCTTGAGTGAAGATGAGATTGTTTCAAAAATATTAAGAGGTTTGCCACCGACATATAAAATGAAGGTTACTACTATTAATGAGTTGAGAACAATGCCTAATACATCAGTAACTAGGGATACATTGATTGGAAAACTTTCGGCTTTTGAAATAGAGGAATTTGGTCCTGTTGCTACTATAAAAACTGATTTGGCCTTCAAAGCATCAACATCATATGCTCTATCTTTTGACAAATCAGACTGGAGAGCCTTTTATGCAAGAGAACTTGAAGAAACTAGGAAGGAGAATGAAGAGCTTGAAGAACTTGAAGCACTATTTGCAAGAAAAATGCCAGAAGGTCTAATTGGAAGTAAGTATGAAGGTAAAGCACCCTTAAATGTTTCAACTACAATAAGATTGGTCATATGGCTTCAAGATGCCCTGATAGACATGCTAGACTAAGAGAAGAAGCTAGAAGGACATACAAACCTAATCCTAAATATCAGAGATACAGATTTAAGAAAAACAAAGATAAATCTTTTTACATTGCTGATGAAGGTGTGATTGATGATTCTGATGAGGATCTAGCAGACAATGGATGGGTCTTTGTTGCTATAACAGAAGATCAACTGGTACCTATTGCTCCACCGGTAGAACAAGCCCTAGCAGCTAAAGTTGAATCAAAGGATGAATGGATTATTGACTTAGGATGCTCACATCACATGACTGGAGACAAAGGCAAATTCTTGAACTTTCAAGAACACAATGGAGGTTTAGTAAGATTTGGAGATGACAAAGCCTGTTCAATCAAAGGTAAGGGTTCAATATCTCTTGATGGTAAACATAACACTGACAATGTTTACTATGTTGAAGGATTAAAACATAATCTTTTAAGTGTTGGTCAATTAGTTGAGAAAGGTTTTTAGTTACAATTTAAAAATGGAAAATGCAAAATCATGAATAAAACTGGTTTGGAAATTGCAACCGGTAATTAGACTAGAGGTAATATCTTTCATTTTAATAATAGTGAAAAGGCATGCTTAATTGCTCATATAGATGAAAGTTGGCTATGGCATAAAAGACTATGTCATGTAAATTTTGATTGCATGGTAAAAATCAGTACTTCTAAGGCAGTTAGAGATCTACCTAAAATTGTGAAATCTCAGAATACAATTTGCAAGGAATGTCAATTTGGAAAACAAGTTAGAGCTAGTTTCAAAAGTATTCCAGAAAAATCCAATAATGTTCTTGATTTAATCCACTTTGATCTATGTGGTCCGGCTAGAACTAAAAGCTTACAAGGTGATAGATATTTCATGCTAATTATTGATGATTATTCTAGAATGTGTTGGGTTACTTTTCTCAGGGAAAAATCAGAAGCACTTGGGAAGTTCAAACTATTCAAAGCAATGGTTGAAAATGAAACCGGTAAGAAAATTAAATGTTTAAGATCAGATCAAGGAGGAGAATTCACATCTAGAGATTTTAATACATTCTGTGAAGTGAATGGAATCAAAAGACAGTTATCAACACCTCGGACACCACAACAGAATGGAGTTGTTGAAAGAAAAAACAAAACTATTTTGGATGCAGCAAGAAGTATGTTATTTGAAGCAAATCTACCACATGTGTACTGGAAAAAGGTAGTAAGCACTGCTGTCTATACATTCAACAAAGTTCACATCAAAGGTGAAACTAGTAAGACCCCTCATGAACTATGGTTTGGTAATACTCCTAATCTTATGTATTTTAGAATTTTTGGAAGTAAATGTTATATTAGAAGATATGAGTATATTGGAAAGTTTGATCCTAGAAGTGATGAAGGAATATTTCTGGGTTATTCATCTAAGAGTAAAGCTTATAGATGCTTTAATAAAAGATTACAAAAAATTGTTGAGAGCACAAATGTAAAGATTGATGAACAATTCAAAGGAACTTCAAGGTATATAGACTCTGAACCGGTAACAAAAATAATGACAAATGAACCAACAGTAAATCCACCAGTACAGAATGATGATCCAGTTACTCCGGTATCATCAGAGGATACCATAGTAATTGAAGAACAACAACAGACTAAGACACCTTGGTATGTAAGACTGAATCATTCTGAAGATCAGATAATTGGAAGCAAATTTAAAAGAGTCATGACAAGAGGAAGATTGGCAAATGAAGAGGTATGTCTTATTTCTCAAATTGAACCATTATCTATCAATGAGGCATGTGAAGATAAATTTTGGATTAAAGCTATGGAAGAAGAATTAGGACAAATTGAGAAAAGTAATACTTGGACATTAGTTCCCCGGCCTGAAAATAAAAATGTAATTGGAACCAAATGGGTATTTAGAAACAAACTCAATGAAGACGGTAAGGTTGTCAGGAATAAAGCAAGACTAGTGTGTAAGGGATATTCTCAGAAAGAAGGAGTTGATTACAATGAAACCTTTGCACCGGTAGCCAGAATTGAGGCAGTTAGATTATTCTTGGCCTTTGCAGCTCACAAGGATTACAAAGTTTATCAAATGGATATTAAATGTGCATTTTTGAATGGAGATCTTGAAGAGGAAGTCTATATTGAACAACCTGATGGATTTTCTTTGACAGATAACAATGATATGGTTTGCAGATTAAGAAAAGCTCTGTATGGACTAAAACAAGCTCCAAGAGCCTGGTATGCAAGATTGGATAAGTATCTTTTAAAAATTGGTTTTACTAAAGGAAATGCAGATAGCAATTTATATTACAAAGTAACTAATGATGACATTTTGATTATGGAAGTATTTGTTGATGATATAATCTTTGGAGGAGAAGATGGATTATGCAAAGAATTTTCTCTTAAAATGCAGCATGAATTTGAAATGTCTATGATTGGAGAAATAAAATTCTTTTTAGGATTGCAGATTTTACAGACTGATAAAGACATATTTTTGAGTCAATCTAAGTACTTGAAAGAACTACTCAAGAAATTTGGGATGGAGAACTCTAAACCGGTAAGCACACCTATGACTACAAATGACAAATTATCTCAAAGGGATGAATCTACACCTGTTAATCCAACTAGATACAAATCTATGATAGGAGGTTTACTGTATTTGACACAAACCAGACTTGATATTATGAATGCAGTATGCATAGTTTCTAGATTTCAGAGTAATCCCAAGGAAAATCATGAATTAGCAGTAAAAAGGATTTTTCAGTACTTACAAGGCATAGCAAATCTTGGATTATGGTATCCTAAAGATGAAAATTTTGATCTATATGCATACACAGATGCAAATTGGGCAGGAGATGTGGATGATAGAAAGAGCACCACTGGAGGAGCATTCTTTCTTGGAAAGAGATTAGTTTCTTGGTTAAGTAAGAAACAAAGTTGTACATCTTTATCAATAGCAGAATCAGAATATGTTGCAGCAGCAACAAACTGTACACAGGTACTTTGGCTTAAGCAAATGTTGAAAGACATAAAGGTAAAATGCAAGGAACCTATTACTATATATTGTGATAACACTGCAACAATCGATATATCTAAGAATCCAGTATTACATTCTAAAACAAAACATGTTTCTATCAAACTGAATTTTCTAAGGGAAAAAGTTGAAGAAAAGGAAATAAAACTGGTTTATGTGAATACTAAAGAATAGCTTGCAGATATTTTTACAAAACCTTTGCCTAAGGAAACTTTTGAGTATCTCAGAGATCAGCTCGGAGTCTTACCTCCATCGGTAGAGACTTAGACAGTTGATGATTGTCATCAACTAATAGAATTAAAAAGACAAATCTTTTATTCCGGTATTTGATGAGGAAGCTACCTCTCAAGGGGAGTAGTTGGTATATTGAATTGGTTGGTATTTTGTATGAACTTGACCTTTTTGTGACTTTGGCATTTGATGTCAAAGGGGGAGAGATATATGGAAAAACATTAAGGAAAAGTATATGGAAAAATGCATTATCTTTTTTAGGAGAGATTGGTATTGTAAATAAATCTTTGTATAAACACATATTACTCCCAGGGGGAGAATTGGTTTTTGTACTTGGCATTTCTATTTTGGCACGTTGATGGTTTTTCCATCTTATGTTGCCATCAATGCCAAAGGGGGAGATTGTTGGTATTTTGGTAAGGTTTTGTCATTGATGTCAACACCTGCTAAATACACCTACTTTGGATATCCAACAACATTCACCGGCAATCAGTAAAATGCTCAAACAATCATCGGTATATGGTTAACCGACATGATATAATGTTCACCGGTACCTGCAATGACATGGAAGACACTTGGTAATGTCAAAGACATCATGTGGACACTTTTCCTTGAAGTAATAATCATTGGTATATTCTTATTTGCATATTTGCTTTTACCGACAAATAGGTCCAGGTTATCTAGGGTTACACCGGCAGGTTTATCTTTTCTAGATCAGCATGGCACACTATGGAGATGATTTATTATTGTTGTAAATGCATTAAGCCGACATGTTCAATTGGTTATTGCATCAGATATTGTATTATTTGTAAAATGTTTTATTGTAATATCTTGTAGAGCCGACCTACTAAAATTGGTCTTAGGGTATGGTATAAATGTAAGATCTTATTTGTAAGATCAAGTGTGGAATGCGAAAAAGATTTAAGGAAGGATATATGCGAGATCAAGCAGAGATATACACAAAGACATCATTTGAAGGTGAAGTTAGGTTTTTGCAAAAGCATATCAGCATTACACCGATATTGAATCCAGCATATGAAGATGCTATTTTGTGCAGTACATTCTCATTGGATTTAACCATCCAACTGTAGTCAGTGTGACTCCCATTTGTGTTTGAGCAGTGAGCTCTAGGCTGTTGGCCTTTCTGCATGTGCAGACCCCTCTTTGTACACTTACTATCTGTAGTAGTATCATCTGATTATGGGTAAGGTTTCCCACTATGGTTTTTCCCCTTATAGGGTTTCCACGTACAAATATTTGTGTCATGTGTTGTGGATGACTTTATGTTTATGTTTCATGCATTAATTCTTACCGGTACAAGCATTTTCTGTTAACTTTGTTTACTGGCACAACTAACTATTTTATCGGTATTAAGCAATAAAGTGGTTAATAAGATTTTGGTTTGAATTTATTAGACAACTGATTCACCCCCCCCTTCTCAATTGTCCCCGGGACCTACAATGGAGATAGGGAGAGTGACTATTTATGTGACATTTTTAAAATTTGTGTTTATTTATGGAATTTGGATTGTTTATTACCTATGTGATGGATGTTGATGTAAAATATATATGTGATGGATTACATGTTTATGATGATACATGTGACATTTTTTGAACTTTGTGTTTATATATAGAATGTGGATTGTTTATTACCTATGTGATGGATGGTGGTTTATTACCGATGTGATGGATGGTGGTTTATTACTGATGTGATGGATGGTGATTTATGATACATATGTGATAGATTTCATGTTTATGATGACACGTATGTGATGCTTATGATGCTCAATTACATATATGATGATATATATGTGATGCTTATGATGTTTATGATACATATGTATTTATTGTTTATCAACTTACAAATGTAATGCTTATGATGCTCAATTGATGGTGTTGATTTCATGTATATATTTTATGTGATGTTGTCACCCTTGGTGGAAACAGGTAATTGACTACAGACATCGTCAACCCTTTAGTTGATGATCCTGCATAGTCTACATAAAGTAAAGGCAAGGAATTAAAATTTTTACAATGATTATTATGACAACATTTTTTTTTTTTAATACTCTTCTTGTCTAAAAAGTTCATGTTATTCATGTTGTGTACAATATAATTTTTAGTATATGTATCATGTAATTTTTATCTAACATAAGACAATTGAATTACATGTGTAGGAACCTGAACCCCTTTGACGAGGATCCTACATAGTCTCATGGATCAACAGGTATAAGTCAATACACACTATAGAAATAATTTATTTTTAAAAAATTACTTGGAAAACAAAATTCCTTAGTTTTTCAAACCTCAACATTAGTAGAAAATCTAATACATTTATCAACACTTGAGGCCCCAGTTGGACTTATTCAAATTTTAATCTCAACATCAACTTTAGGGCTGACTTATTCATCATTACCCTCATTTGCAAAATATCTCTCTCATTACCAACTATATCTCTCATTTGATGGAGTGCAGGTACCACCAAATAGGTATTTGTCAAATGTGTCTTCCTTGAGCGAGGGAAATGCAGGAATAGAAAATGAAAGTGAGACATGTAGTAGGTCTACAATAGGGAGATCAACTAGAGGTAAAAAGATTAGAAGGAAATTCAATAAACAGATGGAATTTTTCCTTGCTCAAGGGGGGTCATGTTCTTATGATGATGAGACCAAAGGCAACATAGATGTGCCCTTGAGGTACAAACATCTATAGAAACAATGGGTACTTAAGGAACTTCCTCCAATAAACACTAATTTTTGTGTCAATGATAGGATATATCACATAGTACCATCGTCATTACATGGTTTGGGCATATTTTCCATGGATGACATAAAGGTCTGTTACAACAAAGTTGCTGAATTGATGGAGTTTGTCGAACCTTGTTACAATTACAAAAATTGGATGCAGATTGTTCGATATAAAAAAAGTATGTGTAGGTATGCACTGTCATCAAATTATATACAACATAAAGATAATGATCAAAGTAAACAAGTGGCTATATACATTGATGGAAGGCCAAAAGAAAAAGGGAATATTGTAGGTTTTATAAATAGTACGCGACCTGGGTCAACTAATAGGTAACCCAATTACATATTTGAGGCGCGCAAGGGAAATCATGTATTTGTATGTGCGATAAAATCAATAAGTGTAGGGGAAGAGCTGCTAATCGATTACAATTTGAATAATATAGATACAAACAAAGTTACTATCACGGGGGTGGTATGTACTATATACCATTTAAATTAACCAACCTCCAATTAATGACTCCAATATACCATTTAAATTAACCAACCTCCAATTAATGACTCCAATATACCATTTTATTATGAAGTTTTTTTGCTAAGTCTATTGGTTTCATTTCGCTAATGTTTTTATATTTTTTCTTTATCACAGAGTGACATGGATCCATCACATGGCACAGGCAGGGATGTAGGTCACAACTCTTCTATTGAGTAGGTAAACCTCATTGTAATTGTACAAATTAGATAGAAGCAAACTATTACATTATTATGTTCTTTTCTTGAGTGTTTTGGAGTAATTTTGATAGTGTTAATGATAATCTTGTCATAGACGGATGTTCAGGGAAAGGGAAAGGGAGTTGCAGTACCTGAGCACTTCTCTAGGGATGTGGACTCAACAAGATTAAGCAACGATGACATCGCAAATTCCACAAACCCTATAGAATTGATAAAAAAGTCTATTAGAAAAATTAGTAGAGACACTAGTACATTCGAGGTTAATTTTCGACAGCCTATCATTGGAATTTCGACTACTTTTCATCGGACTTCCGACAAATAAAGTTGTTGAAAACTTGTCATCAAACTTCTCGATGATGCCATTGAACGTCGGAATTTCGACGACATTGTGAACTCTTTCGACAATAGCCATGATCACTCCTCTAGCCAAAAATGTTGTCGGATGGCCGTTGAAATTCTGACGCTCACCCAGTAATATGCATCGATGAACGTCTGAAAAGGAAGTGCCATCGGACATACAACATCCTCGTCAGATGTTTCTTTAGTTGGTGTTAGAATTCTGATGACACCCATAAACTTTGCACCGATGAGAATGTTGTTGGTCCGACGGTTTGTTCGTCGGTGCAAAGTTTAGTTGCCATCATAATTCTGACGGTTATTTATTTAAAAATAAATAAATAAATTTGATTATTATCTAGATGTAAAACACACTTCATTGATATGTACAACAAATGATATTCTATCCTTATCAGCTACCAATAGGGGGCATAGGTTTCAAGATAATACGAGGTGCACCATGGTTGAGATGGTCAAACTCCTAAGAGGACTGTTTGAATCACTGAGTACTGGGAAACCTATTAAACAATGCGATCAAAGGGAGAAACTCTAGTGCTAATAGGGAATTAGCTAACCCAAATACAAGATCCTTTAAAGCCAATTTTTAGGAAAAGGAAGGGACAACACCAATGGAAGAAGAGCAACCCAATTAGGGAGATGAAATAACTTTATCTAAGTTAGTTGTTCTTGTTCTTCTTTGTTCTTTTCATAAGTTAGTTGTATGAGTCACATTTAGTTTGCAATGAATTTATCTACTTGAAAGCTAATTTGGTTTCCATTTTAGGTTATCAACCTAATGGGAATGGTACAACTTTATCTTGCTTGTTACTTGTGGAAATATTCCTAAGGAATCCCTACAAGTCCTTTATCTTATTTGAGTTGTCTCATCTCATTTTATTTATTCCAAACATGTGGAATACTATATTTTCTCTGTATGAGGATTGTGGCACTTTGCACACACATAGGATGTTAGATGGCATGCTTAGACTTGGGAGTTACATTTACAACTCCACTCTCACCTTTACATATTTGAGGTGCCTCTCTCATTTCTTCATGGAAGCATTTCTATGCTAAGCTCACTCTCTTTTTCCTAGATTGTATTTGTGGTGAAGGATTGATGGTTTGATAACTCCATGTATTAGACATTTAAGGACAACAAGATTGAATTTACACCATGTTCAATGAATAGTGATTAATTCACCTTGTGTTTGGTGATAGAGAGATGTGTGGGGGCCCTGTGCATCTAATCAATAAGGTTGGAGATCATGTTGTAAAGGAAGAACACAAGCACTATTGACTATCCTAGAAGGACAGATTGTGACAAATTGAAATTACTAGTGTCATTGCTGCAAAACAAAGTCTTGTTGGAGGGTTTGGGAGGTTGGACGTCCAAGAGACTTGTCCTAGTTCTTGTGTAGGTTCTACAAGTTAGTTTCAAGGGTTTTTTTTAGGCATAGATGTGTTGATTTGGCCTTTGGCCATGACAGTCCTAATTGTAAAGGACTAGTAACCATCAATGATAGTATGTGTGGCATTGTTGAGATCCACTAATTTGCACTTGTTATGATGTCACAAGCCCAAGACTGGTTTACCATGATGTTTATATTGCCTTGTAATGTTGGATCAAGCCTTGAAAGGGTGATCAAAGTCTAGTGGCAAATAGGTGTGTTCAAGGGTACCCATAAAGGATGGGATATGAAACCATTGTCATTATGAATTGAAACACTTGTGAATCATTATGTTATGGATTTATTGATTATTGTTATCTAGTGAATGACCTTTTGGCCATTTCCTTATATTAAGTTCATCTCTATATCTTATTAAACATATTTGTTTATTTTGCTTCTCCCTAGAAAAGTGAATGCAAAGAACCTATTGAAGATCTTATACTTAGTTCTCATAATCACAAGATGATTGTGCTTGATCAAGTATTAAAGTATGACATATATACACACTAACAATACTACGGGTAGACTAAAATTAAATAACAATTAACAAAATAGTGGAAGAACGTTAAATTCATAAAGAACTATTGTCATACTTACAAACTTACAATAATGTCTTGAAAGTTATTTTCTTTGTCTATCATGTCTTTCAACTATCTTCAATTTCTATTTGTTAGCTCTATTAGTTTATCTCAATTTATATATACCGGTGAGCATGCTAACATGAGTACAAGGATCATGTGATAAACATGATCACTTGCCAATTCTAGGGTTTCAACATATAATCAATCTATGTAGAATGAATTGGTCCCTAAGGAACTCTTGAAAGGGATTTCTATCAATGGGTAGACAAAAGTGACAAATTTTGCCTGACTATTGAACCATGGCCTACACTCCATTGTCTAGATCTTTGCTCCATGATCACTATAATTAGTAGGAAGATATTGACAAGGGTATATGGATACTTTCATTAAAGGAGTTGCTGAATATCCTTCCTCAATTATGTAAACTACTTTATGTAAAACTCTATTGGGTTTATATCTTAAGACTGAAATCTAAACTTGATTATTATTATAATGACATCAAGCAAACAATAAGGTAAATAAAAATCAAAGCCAAGCAAAACCTTAGACAAAAGACCTTCACTTCTAATCACCAAAGGTCTTTTGTTTAAGGTTTTGCTTGGCTTCGATTTTTCTTTACGTTATTGTTTGCTTGATGCCATTGTTGGTATTTTGGTATGGTTTTGTCATTGATGTCAACACCTACTAAAACACTAGCACTTTGGAGATCCAACAACATTCACCGGCAAGCAAGTAACTATTGCACAGTTACTGGTATATGGTACACTGACAAGATATAATGATCACCGACACTTGGAATGGCATGGAAGACACATGGTTATGTCGAAGACATCGTCTGGACATCTTGTCCTAGAGTTTTGATCATTGGTATATTCATAGCTGCATATTTATTGTTACCGGCAAATAGGTCTAGGGTTACACCGACAGGTTTATCTTTTCCAGATCAACATGGCATGCTATGAAGATGATTAATTATTGTTGGAAATGCATTAAGCTGACATGTTCAATCGGTTATTGCATCGGATATTATATTGTTTGTAAAATGTTTTTATTGTAATATCTTGTAGAGCCGACCTACTAAAATTGGTCTTAGGTTATGGTATAAATGTAAGATCTTAGTTGTAAGATCATGTGTGGAATGTGAGAAAGGATTATGTGAAGGTATATGCGAGATTAAGAAGAGCTATACATGAAGACATCATTTGAAGGTGAAGCCAAGTTTTTATGAAAGCATATTAGCATTACACCGGTACTGAATCCAGCATATGAAGATGCTATTTTGTGCAGTACATTCTTATTGGATTTAACCATCACTCTATAGTCAGTGTGACTCCCATTTTGTGATTGAGCAGTGACCTCTAAGGTGTTGGCCTTTCTGCATGTGCAGACCCCATTTATGTACACTTACTATCTACAGTAGTATCATTTGATTGTGGTTAAGGTTTCCCACCATGGTTTTTCCTCTTACAGGGTTTCCACGTACAAATATTGGTGTTATGTGTTGTGGATAACTTTGTGTTTATGTTTCATGCACTAATCCTTACCGGTATAGCAATTAACTATTATAACTGTCTACCAGAATACTTAACTGGTTTACAGGTATTAAGCATTAAGTTGGTTGAATTATTTTTGGTTTAAATTTATTTGACAACTGATTCACCCCCCCTCTTAGTTGTCCCTAGGACCTAACAATTGGTATCATAGCTTTGTCCTCTTTTGTGGAAGTTTAACAGCTTGAGGAGATCCTATGTCTACTAATTATTTCAGGAAGGACAATCCTAAACTTGATGGAACCAACTATGGCATATGGAAGATCAGAATGGAGACACATCTAAATTGCATTGGAAAAGACATCTAGGAAGTTACAAAGAATGGTTATACTATTGCTACTCCCAGTCAGCTTAATCCACCTACCTTAGGTAAAGATGAGGAAAATGATTGCAAAGCAAGAGAAGCACTTTTGAGTGCATTATCAGATCAACAAATCATGAGACTATCAGATACGTCTACTACTAAAGCTATTTGGGATCATTTGGAAACACTGAATGAAGGACATTCCACAGTCAAAATTGCAAAACTTGAAAGCTTCCGAGTCAGGTATGAACATCTGAAAAATGGAAGAAGATGAAAGGATTTCTGCTTTTATGGAAAGAGTAAATGAAATTGTTTTGGGTATTAAATGTTGTGGAGGAACCTTAAGTGAGGATGAAATTGTTTCAAAAGTTTTAAGAGGATTGCGACCAGCATATAAAATGAAAGTCATTGCTATAAATGAGTTAAGAACAATGCCTCATACATCAGTTACTAGGGATACATTGATTGGGAAACTTTTAGCTTTTGAAATTGAAGAATTTGGTCTTGTTGCTACTACAAAGATAGATTTGGCCTTTAAAGAATCAACATCATCTGCTCCATCATTTGACAAATCTAATTGGAAAGCCTTTTATGCAAGAGAACTTAAAGAAAGTAGGAAAGAAAATGAAGAACTTGAAGAACTTGAAGCACTATTTGCAAGGAAAATGCCTAAAGGTCCAGTTGGAAGTAAGTATGAAGGTAAAGCACCCTTTAAATGTTTTAACTGCAATAAGATTGGTCATATGGCTTCAAGATGCCCTGATAGACATGCTAGACTAAGAGAAGAAGCTAGAAGAACATACAAACCTAAACCTGAATATCAGAGATACAAATTTAAGAAGAATAAAGACAAATCTTGTTACATTGCTGATGAAGGTGTGACTGATGATTCTGATGAGGATTCGATAGATAATGGATGGGTTTTTGTTGCTATAACAGAAGATCAACCGACACCTACTGCTCAACCGGTAGTACAGGCCTTGACAGCTAAAGTTGAAGTAAAAGATGAATGGATCATTGATTCAGGATGCTCACATCATATGATAGGAGACAAAGGTAAATTATTGAACTTTCAAGAATACAATGGAGGCTTAGTGAGATTTGGAGATGACAAAGCTTGTTCAATCAAAGGTAAGGGTTCAATATCTCTTGATGGTAAGCATAACACTAACAATGTCTACTATGTTGAAGGATTAAATCATAATCTTTTGAGTTTTCGTCAATTATTTGAGAAAGAATTTCAGTTACAATTTAAAAATGGAAAATGCAAAATCATGAACAGAACTGGTTTGGAAATTGCAACCGGTAATTAGACTAGAGGTAATATCTTTCATTTGAATAACAGTGAAAAAACATGCTTAATTGCATATATAGATGAAAGTTGGTTATAGCATAAGAGACTCTGTCATGTAAAATTTGATTGCATGGTAAAGATCAGTACTACTAAGGCAGTTAGAGATTTACCTAAAATTGTCAAACCTCAAAATACAGTATGCAAGGAATGTCAATTTGGAAAACAAGTTAGAGCTAGTTTCAAAAGTATTCCAGAAAAATCAAATAATGCTCTTGATTTGATTCACACTGATTTATGTGGTCCTGCTAGAACTAAAAGCTTACAAGGTGATAGATATTTCATGCTAATCATTGATGACTATTCTAGAATGTGTTGGGTTACTTTTCATAGAGAAAAATCAGAAGCACTTGGAAAGTTCAAACTGTTCAAAGCAATGGTTGAAAATGAAACTGGTAAGAAAATCAAATGTTTAAGATCAGATCAAGGAGGTGAATTTACATCTAAGGAATTTAATATATTCTGTGAAGTGAATGGAATCAGAAGACAACTATCAACACCTTGGACACCACAACAGAATGGAGTTGTTGAAAGGAAAAACATAACTATCTTGGATGCATCAAGAAGTATGTTATCAGAAGCAAACCTACCACATGTGTACTGGAGAGAAGTAGTCAGCACAACGGTCTATACATTTAACAAAGTTCACATTAAAGGTGAAACTGGTAAGAGCCCTCATGAACTATGGTCTGGTAATACTCCTACTCTTAAGTATTTCAGAATTTTTGGAAGTAAATGTTATATAAGAAGAGATGAGTATATTGGAAAATTTGATCCTAGAAGTGATGAAGGAATATTTCTTGGTTATTCATCTAATAGAAAAGCATATAGATGTTTTAACAAGAGATTGCAAAAAATTGTTGAGAGTACAAATGTAAAGATTGATGAACAATTCAGAGGAACTTCAAGTTATATAGACTCTAAACCGGCAACAAAATTTTTGGCAAATGAACCTACTCTAAATCCACCGGTACAGAATGAAGATCCAGTTACCCCGGTACCATCTGAGAATTCCACAGTAATTGAGGAACAACAACAAACCAAGACACCTTGGTATGTAAGACTGAATCATTCTGAAGATCAGATAATTGGAAGCAAGTTTAAAGGAGTTATGAAAAGAGGAAGATTGGCAAATGAAGAGGTATGTGTTATTTCTCAAATTGAACCATAATCTATTAATGAGGCATGTGAAGATACATTTTGGATTAAAGCTATGGAAGAAAAATTAGAACAAATTGAGAAAAACAACACTTGTACATTAGTTCCCTAGCCTAAAGATAAAAATGTAATTGGAACCAAATGGGTATTTAGAAACAAACTTAATGAATATGGTAAGGTTGTCAGAAATAAAGCAAGACTAGTGTGTAAGGGATATTCTCAGAAAGGAGTTGATGACAATGAAACCTTTGCACCGATAGATAGAATTGAGGCAGTCAGATTATTTTTGGCTTTTGCAGCACACAAGAACTACAAAGTTTATCAAATGGATATTAAATGTGCATTTTTGAATGGAGATCTTGAAGAGGAAGTATACATTGAACAACCTGATGGATTTTCTTTAACAGATGACAATGATATGGTTTGTAGGTTAAGAAAAGCTTTGTATGGACTAAAACAAGCCCCAAGAACTTGGTATGCAAGATTGGATAAATATCTTTTAAAGATTGGTTTTACTAAAGGAAATGTAGGCAACAATTTATATTATAAAGTAACTAATGATGACATCTTGATTATAGAAGTATTTGTTGATGATATAATCTTTGGAGGAGAAGATGGATTATGTACGAAATTTTCTATTAAAATGCAACACGAATTTGAAATGTCTATGATAGGAGAAATAAAATTCTTTTTAGGATTGCGGATTTCACAAACTGATAAAGGTATATTCTTGAGTCAATCCAAATACTTAAAAGAGTTACTAAATAAATTTGGGATGGAGAACTCTAAGCTGGTAAGAACACCTATGACAACAAATGACAAATTATCACAAAGGGATGAATCTACACCTGTTAATCCAACTAGATACAAATCTATGATAGGAGGTTTATTGTACTTGACACAAACCAAACCTGATATTATGAATGTAGTATGTATTGTTTCTAGATTTCAGAGTAATCCTAGAGAAAATCATGAATCAACAGTAAAAAGGATTTTTCGGTACTTATAAGGCACTATAAATCTTGGATTATGGTATCCTAGAGATGAAAACTTTGAATTATGTGCATACACAGATGCAAATTGGGCAGGAGATGTGGATGATAGGAAAAGCACCACCGGCGGAGCATTCTTTCTTGGAAACAGATTAGTTTCTTGGTTGAGTAAGAAACATAGTTGTACATCTTTATCAATAGTAGAATCAGAATATGTTGCAGCAACAACTAACTGTACACAGGTACTATGGCTTAAGCAAATGTTGAAAGACATAAAGGTAAAATGCAAGGAACCTATTACTATCTATTGTGATAACACTGTAGCAATTGATATATCGAAAAATCCGGTATTACATTCTAAAACCAAACATGTTTCTATCAAATTGAATTTTCTAAGGGAAAAAGTTGAAGCTAAGGAGATAAAACTGGTTTATGTGAATACTAAAGAGCAGATTGCAAATATTTTCATGAAACCTTTGCCTAAGGAGACTTTTGAATATCTCAGAGATCAACTTGGAGTCATACCACCACTGGTAGAGACTTAGATAGTTGATGTTTGTCATCAACCGACAGAATTAACAGAGAAATCTTTTATTTCGGTCTTTGATGAGGAAGCTACTTCTCAGGGGGAGCAGTTGGTATATTGAATTGATTGGTATTTTGTATATGAAGTTGGTTTTATTGTAACTTTGGCATTTGATGTCAAAGGGGGAGATATATCTATGGAAAAACATATTATCTTTTGGAGAGATTAGTATTGAAAAACTTTGGAAAACACATGTTGCTCCTAGGGGGAGAGATTGTTGTTTAGGAGAGATTATTTTCTGGTTATGATCTTTTTGGAGATTGTTGGTTTTTGATACTTGGCATTTCTATTTTGGCACTTTGATGGTTTTTCCATCTTGTGTTTCCATCAATACCAAAGGGGGAGATTGTTGGTATTTTGGTATAGTTTTGTCATTGATGTCAACACCTACTAAAACACTAGCACTTTGGAGATCCAACATCATTCATCAACAAGCAAGTAACTATTGCACAATTACTGGTATATGGTACACCGGCAAGATATAATGATCACCAACACTTGGAATGGCATGGAAGACACATGGTTATGTCAAAGACATCGTCTGGACATCTTTTCCTGGAGTTTTGATCATTGGTATATTCATAGTTGCATATTTGTTGTTACTGGCAAATAGGTCTAGGGTTACACCGATAGGTTTATCTTTTCTAGATCAACATGGCACGCTATGAAGATGATTAAATATTGTTGTAAATGCATTAAGCCAACATGTTCAATCAGTTATTGCATCGAATTTTATATTGTTTGTAAAATGTTTTTATTGTAATATCTTGTAGAGCCAACCTACTAAAATTGGTCTTAGGTTATGGTATAAATGTAAGATCATGTGTGGAATGCGAGAAAGGATTGTGTGAAGGTATATGCAAGATTAAGCAAAGCTATACATGAAGACATCATTTGAAGGTGAAGCTAGGTTTTTATGAAAGCATATCAGTATTACACTGGTACTGAATCCAGCATATGAAGATGCTATTTTGTGCAGTACATTCTTATTGGATTTAACCATCCAACTGTAGTCAGTGTGACTCCCATTTTGTGATTGAGCAGTGAGCTCTAGGCTATTGGCCTTTCTACACGTGCAGACCTCATTTATGTACACTTACTATCTGCAGTAGTATCATTTGATTGTGGGTAAGGTTTTCCACCATGGTTTTTCCCCTTACATGGTTTCAACGTACAAATATTGGTGTTATGTGTTGTGGATAACTTTGTGTTTATGTTTCATGCACTAATGCTTACCGGTATAGCAATTAACTATTATAACTGTCTACCGGCATACTTAACTGGTTTACAGGTATTAAGCATTAAGTTGGTTGAATTGTTTTTGGTTTAAATTTATTTGACAACTGATTCACCCCCCCTCTTAGTTGTCCCCGAGACCTAACAGTCATTATAATAATAATTAAGTTTAGATTTCAGTCTTAAGATATAAATCCACTGGAGTTTTACATAAAGTAGTTTACACAATTGAGGAAGGATATGCAACAACTACTTTAACGAAAGCATCCATTAAAACTCATTGCTGTTGTCATCTTATGAAACATTATGATTGCAAGATAAGCATAGGATGGGTTTGTTAAAAAGTATTTAGAATCTTTCAAGAAAATGTCATTGGCATGGTGAAACCGTTGTGAGAAAAAAACCACACTGAAGAGAACAATGCTTGTGTTATTCCTTCAAATGGGTTACATGAATACTTCTCTCTAAATTCCTCTAGCACTTTATTACTGCTAAAACCTACAAAACAACTTGTCAAACCTCCTAGACCAAGCTCCAATTCACAAAATAAATAAAGGTAAAAACTTGGGATGGTTTTGCAAAACATTTTACAAGCCCAATTTCACATTTGACCAATGAAAAAGGTATGCATTTTGATTTCACAGTATAGAATGGTTTCTCAACTTGTCTATTATGTTTGTCACTTGAGGCTAGGCCAATGGGGAGATTGTTAAATTTATTTGTTGAAGGGTTTGGGGGAGCTGTATGAATCACTGAACACTTTATTATCAATAATGAGATTTGTGGTATTTTTTTCTTTATTGAGAGGTAGAAATCTTTATAGATTCTCTCATTAAAACTTCCAAAACACATTTGTTTTTGCTAATTCACATGGTTCGATGGTGCAGGAGCATCCTAGGGACCTAGGTTTGGCCAAACTGGTCAAAATTTGAGATTTTAGGTTTTTTTGTGTTATTTCATGTAAATAAGGCCATTTGAGGCCATTATGATGTATTTGGACCTAATTGGGAAAGTTTAAGGTCCATTGGGCAAAAATTATAAAAATTTGTCATTATTGTCATGACAACTTTTAAAAATTTGGTTGGGAGGTTGGTTTTTGGTGGTTGAGATTGTAACCCACTTGAATGGGAATAAATAAGCCTTTTTCACACCACCCAAGTTTGTCTTGTTGAATTTTGAAAGTTTTACTAAATAAAGTTGGAGATTTTTGTTCATACAAAAACGTTTCAATCTGATTCTTATTATTTTTAATTGTGAAATTAATCATATTTTTATTAGAAGTCAATTGGATATGGTAGAGAAGTGAATTACCTTCATTTCACCTTTTGTAGCATTGAGATCCATTGAAATTTGAAGAAGATACCACTATTTTTCCAAAAACTATCAAAACACTCACTAGGGTTTCCAATGAGTGGGGAAAAAATGTACTTTTGGCCTTTTCACTGTTAAAAACTCACACCATTGGTTGGAAAGGCTCTTGTAAATATGTATTTTCATTTCTATTTCTTGTAGGTCTTCAAAACCTTTGAGACACATGCTAGATTTGATTGATTGGTCTGATATTCTTCATGTATCGGACCTCTGGGATAGAAACATAGAGAAAGTGGAATATAAGATAGGTGAGAGTGAAGTGCCTTGGATGGAATGTTGGAAGAGATGTGTGGGACCCCTACACACCCCATAGAAGCATTTAGAAGCCATAAAAGTGCCATAGACCAAATATTAATGACTGTCCTAAGGGTACCAATTGTGACAATCACAAATTTACCAATGATACTGCCTACTCAAACAAGTTTTGTTTGGAAACCCTAGGTGTGGATATGTAATGGTAATGAAATGTCCTAAGAATATCCCTTACACTAGTATGAAAAAACATTGGTGTCACAATGGTGTTGGTGTGGCCTTGGGCCAATGGTGATTGACAATTACAATTAGGACATTGATATCAAACACAATTTATGGTATTTATAACTCTAATGTCCCAATCTACTTGTATATATTTTCACAAAACAATGAACAACCCTACCATAGATATTAATAAGATCTCCTCATAAAATACATGCAAAAAATATCATCATTGATAGGATAACTGACTTGCATTTAGTAAGAGACCTCAATGAGTGGAGTTTCATGCTGAAAAGAGTACTTGCAATAAAGATATTGAAATCAACGAGACATTATGCATTCAAAAATCCACAAGGAAGATCTAATATTTATGAATGAAATTGCAAATCAATCTAAGTTACATGTTTGATATCTTACTTATATCATGGCAACATAAAATGTATATATGCACTCAACATACCTCTTTGCTTGTTTATTTGAGAATGTTGCTAGGAATTAATAGGTGAATGATACATTGATCTACACATGAATCACTTGTACTTTCCTGATACTTTCATCCCTTTGTCAAGGCCGTGTACCCCCTAACACTTGAAGATTGTTTCCACCCTCTTAATTACTTAAAGTCCATGCTCAAATCACACTAAATCACAATAGTTAGAAGAAAATAGTGACCATATCCAAGGAAGCCCAAATTTACACATACTAAATATAAGAAAAATAACTAAATCATTTGGACCATTATTCATAACATAACCTCTTTTCACATCATGGAAGGCCAAAATTGCAAGGATCGTGCTTCTTCGAAGGAGCCATTGTTTAGAGCCACCAAACTATCAACAAGAGTAGAAGCTATTAGGCACATACAATTTTAGGACATATAAAGAGTCACCTTAAAAAACCCACACTAATTGCAAAAGATCAAAATCTTTCCTAGAACAAAAGTACAATATAACATAAGGATGGTGATAGACTATCAAATAGAAAAAGGATCTCCTTATCCTTAACTACTCCCAAAATATTAATTATCATATAGAAAATATATATTAAAAAAAATTTAATATCTAAAATATAATGTTGTTATTCTTTTCCTCTATCAATTTTGTTCCATCAAATCTTTTATATAATACTCTTTTAATAATAGTGAACCTTACCAAAATTACAAATGAGGTGGATGTTGATTTTAAATTTTAAAATAAACAGTGGTGAGTATGATCAATGATGCTAAGGTTCTATTCATATTGTGCAACAACGCACAATAGGCTAGGGATAGGAAATATTGACTTGCTACTCTTCAATTTCATATGGTAGTTTAATATATATTGTGGAATTGTTTAGATCGTACGTCTTAATATATATTGTATTAAATGTCTCTTTGTGGGACTATGTGCCCACCATCCATCCTCTCTTTTATACATGACAATACATTTCTTTTCATTGACCAAAGGTGGACACAAATATTTCACCGAAAGGATATCTTAACCGATTCTCGTTGAATCAGAAGCGAGAAAAAAAAATAAAAATTATTGAAATATAATCTTCACAATTCTGTCATCATGAGTGCAAACAATCCAGTGAGGAGGACAAATTTGAATAGTGTGATGAGGATCAGAGCCATCCAGTCTAGGAGGCATAATATGCGACTCTTTCTAAATGAATGCTAAGGGCTATTATGATTTGAAGCTTCTCTTAAATCCTCACATTTTGTTGTCACATAATGAGGTAGAAGAGGTAGATTCAAAGTCTTAGAATGAGGTCGATATATATATGGATGGTAATATTTGAAAGGATATATGAAGGTCATGGTAGAAGAGAATATTTACTTCACACTAAGTGAAGTTATGGAGGTAGTTTCCATGGATGTAAAGTGGGGAGTGTAAAGGAGTCTTTGGATTCATGAAGAAAATTAGGGAGAAAAGGTTAGTTATATCAAGGAAAAATAAAGAAAAAGGGAAGTGATAAAGAAGGGAGGAAGAAAATAGGGAAGAAAGTGAGGAAATAAAGAGGGAGATCTAATTTATTTTGGTATGTAGCCTCTACTATTCCTTTTCTTGTTGAATGATTTTGCAATATTTTGAGAAGACTGCAAGGCATGAAGTAATGCTCATAAGGCATGAAGGAGCTATTTAAAGCACAAACCATACATATGAATACATGCAAGGCATGAATCATGCATGTAAACCATGAAGTAATACATAAATACACATAAGGTACAAGCATATATGAGAAAGGTTCTCATGGAGTGGACATGCTGAAGACACATCGATCATGAAGCATACAAGAGAGAGGTATTCATGGAATAGACATCTGAAAACATCTCATTCATGAAGTAACAAAATGATAAAGAAAATGACAAGTAATAAAAAACTTACAAGGATGAGGCATATTCATAACTTTTGCAGTCTCGTCATGGGTATCAACACTAGAAGCAACTCATACTGTTAGTGTACATACAAGACAATATGGGAGTTCATTATACCCAAAAATTTGTGGTGTTGTTGTTCATGTTGGCTCTGTTGGACCCTACAATTAAGGTTCAATATACATTATTCAATAAGATTAACTGTGCAACATAATGAAATATTGAAAAGTGTGTTATCTTATTGAACTTCGCTTGGTTTCAAGAATAGTTTAATATTCTCTACTTAATAGGGCCAACCACATGAATATGGAAGCTCATTTGACCCATCCCCCCCTAACATCACTCTATATTCCCCGTTAACATCTTATAACATTCATTCATTCATTCTTTCTACCATTAATAAAATATAAGATTAATTAATTAACATCACATAATGTTCATTAACACATAACATTGATTAACATTAATTAACACACAACTTTCATCAATATTAATTAACACATATCATTCACAACCATTCATTAGCACATAATTACATTCATTAACACATAAAAATTAGTCATTATCAAATAAGGTAGATTACACTCGTTTCTTTTTTTCTTTTTTCTTTGAAGCTATGAAAAAACTAAGTGGAACATTGGTTTCTTCATCATTTTCCCCCTCTGCTTGTGATCTCGATGTATGCCTAGTCCTATACTGAGGACAAGGACAATAAAAAAGAAATGGGTTAAATTCAAAACATTTTTTATTATTGTTACAAGTATTTCATTAATTTAGAGAGCATAATTGTTGCACTCTTTACTTGATGGGGCCACATCATTTTGTCTAGCCCCAACCTAGACATGTTGAACACCAATTGTAATTATATTTGTTTAAATAAATAACAATGGTCCTCTTTACTTGATTGGGGAACATCATGTTCCTGATGTTGTGTACCCAGATCATGCTCCACTTGGTCACCACCGACTATATGCTCTAAAATATTAACAAAAAAAGTTACATTAATTACTACTCTAATTACAAATTAAGATGTTTAATTATATTAATAATTACATAAATAAATTTTAATAGCAAATGAATACCTCCACTACTGGGATGCACATCTAGACCTTCATGTGCAAGTGGTATTTCACGATTAGCAGGCTGCATTCCAATTTCATGCACATTGTTATCATTGCTTACTCATTTAAAACAAATATAGTCACTTTATGTTAGCACTCAACATCAATTAGATTATTGGTAAAGTATTCAATTTGAAACAATTTTCATTTAGCATATTTACCTATGTAATGGATGTACCAAAATATTGTGTATGCCCACTCAATTTTCGTAGCCAATGAGCCACGACTGTATAGCCTTGTTGGAAGGCAATTCTCTTGTCATCTTCTGTGGGCTCTCTATTGAATTCAGAGCCTTGCATTTTTGCTTGCATTGTTTGATAAAAAAACAAAATCGTTTGCAATTTATAAATATTTTGATGCAATATTTCATTTACAGATACTTACAATTCATGTTGCAATTTTCATATAACCACCAGAGCCAAGTTTATGTTGCTTGTGATTTTCTTGTCTTGCCTTGGTTGCCTTTGACATGTCACTCAGTCTATGAAAATTTTGAAATATGTTAGATTATATAAATATAAAGAATAATTAATTAGTACACAATTACATTCTTAATAGTATCTCATACCTTCTTCTGGAGTCTGGTGGTGTATTTCCTTTTTCCCTTTCAATTCTCTCCTTGACATCCAAAATCAAGTCCTACCACTCCCTCTCTAGAATGATGGGGGGATTCTCGTACTTTAGGTTCTTCTCTAAATAGGTCCTGTATTGGTCCCTCACATACTTTAGATATGTGCCAACTTTTTCAAGGAGCTTGGTTTTGTCAAAGTTGTCATTTCCAAACCACTCAACCATATGGTTTGTCAATTCATCTTTTAACCTTTTTTCTTGGTCATTCCACCTTTTAAAGCAAAAAAAAACCTGTTAGATTCAGAAATGAATTGAAGCTACATTTATTATAGTTCAAGAAATGGATCAAAGGAAAACTATTCTAGCAATAATATGAAATCAAAATAGTGGATTAGGGTTAGTTCACATATGATGTACCACCTTTTACGTATGGTGGGCCCAAATATCTGCAATGCAATGTCACTAAGATGTTTATTAAAAATATCATTTCCTGCAAAAAATTCATGGGATCATTAGTCCAAAATGAATGATTAGAAATTAAATTACAATTAAGCTCTATATAATAATAATTTTAAAGTACATGTAACCTTCTATATCTTTAAGGGAATCATTTCTTCGTCGCTCATCACCAATGTGGCCTACAACATTCCCGTACTAGCAATACTAGAAGATCCAGGAAATGATGGTATGTTATCAGCAGTAGTCACCTCTGGTGCATCCTCATGTGCATCTCCTGCTACAAAAAATGAATCCACTATGAAATGCCCCCAAGAAAGAATGCTTGAAGGGAAATAAACACATAACATAAGATAGAGCAAAAGAGGGATCTACCAATAGTGGGCAGGCCAATATGATGTATAGTAGAGGATGTCAGCATGTTACGTGTTGCCAACATTGCAGTCAGAAATATAGGTGGGGCTAACCTTTGATGACACACCAACGATATTTTCACAGGAACATTGACAACACCTGAAGAATAATACATTAAATATATGAAAAGTGCAAGAATTGTAAACAAGGATGAACCTTTATTATGAACATTGACCGTATCAAGTATGATTTATTTTGGGTACTCAAAGTGATAAGCCAAGAAAATCATCATCACCTAAAGACTCGCAACACCCTGATCATGACCACTGGTTTCACGAGAATGCATAAATTGCTATAAAAACAACACGTATATATTTTATTTAATGACATAAAAGAGATAAAATATAAACCATTATTGAAATTTTGTTATAATTAAAGCTTTCATTATTGCTTACTTGCAAGTTTTGTGTTGTCCGCATCAATACTTGCACCCTCTCTCATATCTCATCAGCTTGAGGATCCACGGATGCCAAAGCAACAATCTCTCTACTAATTTTTCTAAGAGGCTTTTTTATCAATTCCATAGGGTTTGTGGAATTTCCAGGGTCATCATCGCTTAATCCTGTTGAGTCCACATTCCTAGAGAGGTGCTCAGGTATTGCAACTCCCTTTCCCTTTCCCTAAACATCCATCCCTATCAAGAATATCATTAACAATTACAAAATTAGTCTAAAATACTCAAAAAAAGAACATAATAATGTAACAGTTTGCTTCTATCTAATTTGTACAATTACAATGAGGTTTACTTTCTTAGTAGAAGTGTCACGACCTACATCCCTGTCTGCGCTATGTGATGGATCCATGTTGCCCTATGACAAAGAAAAAATATAAAAATGTTAGCGAAATTAAACCAATAGACTTAGCAAAAAAACTTCATAATAAAATGGCATATTGGAGTCATTAATTGGAGGTTGGTTAATTTAAATGGTATATAGTACGTACCACCCCCATGATAGTAACTTTGTTTGTATCTATACGATTCAAATTGTAATTAATTAGAAGCTCTTCCCTTGCACTTATTGATTTTATCGCACATATGAATACATGATTTCCCTCGTGTGCCAAAAATATGCAATTGGGTTGTTTATTAGTTGACCCAGGTCACGTACTATTTATAAAACCTATAATATTCCTTGTCGCTTTTGGCCTTTCATCAATGTATACAACCACTCATTTACTTTGATCATTATCTTTCTATTGTATATAATTTGTTGACAGTGCATACCTATGCATACTTTTTTTATATCGAACAATCTACATCCAATTATTGTAATTTTAACATGGTCCGACAAACTCCATCAATTCAGCAACTTTGTTGTAATAGACCTTTATGACGTCCATGGAAAATAGGCCCAAACCATGTAACGACAAAGGTTCTATGTGATATATCCCACAGTTAACACAAAAATTGGTGTTTATTGGAGGAAGTTCCTTGGGTACCCATTATTTCTGTAGATGTTTGTACCTCAAGGGAGCCTCAATGTCACCTTTAGTCTCATCATCATAAGAACATGACCCCCCTTGAGCAAGGAAAAATTTCATGCGTTTATTGAATTTTCTTCTAATCTTTTGACCTCTAGTTGATCTCCCTATTGTAGACCTACTTCATGTCTCACTTTCATTTTCTATTCCTGCATTTCCCTCACTCAAGGAAGACACATATGACAAATACCTATTTTGTGGTACCTGCACTGTATCAAATGAGAGAGTTAGTTGGTAATGAGAGAGATATTTTGCAAATGAGGGTAATGTTGATGAAGAAGTCAACCCTAAAGTTAACGTTGAGATTAAAATTTGAATAAGTCCAACTAGAGCCTCAAATGTTGATAACTATATTAGATTTGTTGCTAATGTAGAGGTTTGAAAAATTGAGGAAGTTTGTTTTCCAAGTAATTTTTTAAAAATAAACTGTTTCTATAAGGTGTATTGACTAGTTACACCTGTCGATCCATGACACTGTGTAGGATCCTCGTCAAAGGGGTTTAGGTCCTTGCACATGTAATTCAATTATCTTATGTTAGCTAGAAATTACATAGTATACAACATGAATACCATGAACTTTGTAGACAAAAAGAGTATTAAATAAAAAAAGATGTTGTCATCATAATCATTGTAATTTTTTTAATTCCTTACCTTTACTTTATGTAGACTTTGTAGGATCCTCAACTAAATGGTTGATGATGTCTGTAGTCAATGACCTATTCCCACCAAGGGTGACAACATCACATAGGGACTATACATGAAATCAACACCATCAGTTGAGCATCATAAGCATTACATTTGTAAGTTGATAAACAATAAATAAATACATATCATAAGCATCAGAAGCATCATATATGTAATTGAGCATCATAATTAGCATCACATATGTGTCATCATAAACATGTAATCAATCACATATGTATCATAAATCACCATCCATCACATAGGTAATAAACAATCCACATTCTATAAATAAACACAATGTTCAAAAGATGTCACATGTATCATCATAAACAGGTCCATCACATATGTATTTTAAATCAACATCTATCACATAGCTAATAAACAATCCAAATTCCATAAATAAATACAAAGTTTAAAAAATGTCACATAAATAGTCACTCTCCCTAACTCCATCTCCTTGGGGTGGCATAGTTCTACTATAAGGACCTACTAGAGGTTATGGAACATGAATTAAAAACATTAAAAGGTTCATCATGAATTAATTATGTAATGGCATTAGAATTCAAAACATAATGAATTAATTATGTAACCATATAAGTAAAAAAAAATTCTATCAAGAAATCAATATTAAATAGATAATATACTAATCACATACCTTATACATTTCACTCATCATCATCATCATCATCATCATCATCATCATCATCATCATCATCATCATCATCATCATCGTCGTCGTCGTCGTCGTCGTCGTCATCGTCGTCATCGTCGTCGTCATCATCATCATCATCATCATCATCATCATCATCATCATCATCATCATCATCATCATCATCATCATCACCACCACCACCACCACCACCACCACCACCACCACCACCACCACCACCACCATCATCTTCGTCATCGTCATCAGCATCAACATCAACATCAACATCAGCATCAACATCAACATCAACATCAACATTAGCATCAACATCAGCATGAGCATGAGCATGAGCATCATCATCATCATCATCATCATCATCATCATCATCATCATCATCATCATCATCATCTTCTTCTTCTTCTTCTTTTTCATCATCATTGAGTAACTGTTGATTGTGATCATTATCTACTTCATCTTCTACTTCTTTGGTATATTCTTCTTCCATCACATTATACTTTATCGACCTTCCTCTTGGATCATGTCTAACAACCATTGACCAACCCGGTTTATATGGAACCTCTGAGTAAAATACCTGCTCACATTGGCTTGGAAGAACATATGGCTCATCCCCAACTGGTTCAAATGACCTTGTATTAACCATTGTAAAACCATTATCATGCTTAATAATAGTTCTATCAGGATCATTTTTATTTAGTCATAGCCTGTACCATTTGACAATGAACAAAACTAATTTGAAGGAATTAAAATTGCACTCAAGTATATCATCCAAAATTCCATAGTATCGATTTTGAGACTCTTAAGGATGTATGCCATTTCTCGATAAAATATTTGTCACCTCAAAGACTACAGTTATCCCTGAATCACAAGTTTTCTTCATGTCATCCAACTTTTGGATCCGAAATTTATGACCATTGCAACACATAGCGTTGTGGTGTTTGACCTTTGATATGTCAAACATGTAAAAAATTATTACATCATGACTTGATAAACATATGGGTGATTAATAAATTTATGCGTACTTGTTTATCTCTTAAACCATATGCTAAATCAATTTCCCTTTGCGTAACATTGGAATCTCTATTACGATGAGATTCTTTAATCAATGAAGCCACACCTTCCCATGTTAATGTGCGACTAGAATGTTGAGAATGTTCAATCCATACCATCATCCAATCAAGATTGTTTGCAATATACAAATGTAGTGCATCCCACTCTCGACCAACTATACAAAAAATAAATAGATGTCTTACAACTGATTTATTTTGAAGATTAAGAATTAATTAACTACAATAACATCTTATAATTACCTCTCACTTTCCTCAATCTACCTTTCCCTGTCAAGTACTCCCCTTTGAATTTTTTAATGGGGTTAGGATCCCAAATGCAATCCATGTGGATCTTTGCTGCAAACTTAGGAAGATATTCAGAAATATACACCATAGTATGGTATACCATAGAACCCTCCACCATAGAACCCTCAAGATGTACTCTTTGTTGAACCAAAGCCTTCAAAAATTTCAAGTGCCTCTCAACCATCCACATTGACCTAGTGTGTATAGGTCCACACAATTCAATCTCCTTGACTTGGTGTATGAGGTAGTGTTCTTGTGCATTGAAAAAAGTTGAAGGTAGACACTTTTGCATTTCACACATTAGATGAGGAATTTTTCTCTTCCAATATTTTATATCTTCCTTATGGATTTCTTTACATGACAATCACCTACAAGATATTCAAGATGCAAAAATATATATTACATAACAAGTAAAACAAATCACAAATATATTATTTATACAACGAACTTAACAAATATCACTACTTACCTCATGTATTTTCCAAGATCATATATGACTTGCTTGACATTATTGTCGAAGTCGTCTGGGAGAGATAGAGATAAAACGTATTGCAACAATTATAGAATTATCTTTTCATTTTTTTCTAACATAATACAATGAAAAGTACATGCACAATATACCAATATATAGTAAAACCACAAGAACATGAATTACCTTAATGAAGGTATGCCAATCATGCATTTTCATCCTTGACCCAAATTCACTTTTCTTTGATATGAGATTGTTTATGTTCATAGCAAATCCTGTGGGAAATCGAATTTTTTGCATGACTTCTTTTATAGCATTGCTTTGCTGGTCCGTTAATAACCAAGGGAGCTCACTTATATTAATCTGGTCTCTGTGGCTATTTGATTGAATGACATTTTTCATTGCATGATTGGAATCCTGAATGTCACTACAAATTTTGACAATTTTTTCTTTGTCATGCCTTCCATCCAATATTTTCCATAATGTCTCTGTTATATTCTTTCCAATATGCATAGTATCAAACAAATGCACAATTCGTAACTGCTTGTAGTAGGGAAACCTACTAAATTGTTGGGGATAAATTTTTAGTCCCTTAGGAAGGTGGTCATTTATGCCTTGATGACCTTCACGATCATCAATCAAATCATCAGTAAACAAAACACAATAAAAATATATTTTATGACATAAACCATTAGATGGAATGACATTACATTGATGATTAATTCTATTATATTCCAGCTTCCACAGATGAGGTGTCATTATTCATGGCTTTGATGCATTCTCTTCTTTCTCATTGAAAAGATGTTTTTAGTATTTTGATACTTATGATTTTTGTGGAGAAAGCGCCTATACTCATCAAATACCTGCTTTCCTAAACTTTTTGAATGAATGAGATTTCATCTTTGGACCACAAACTGGAAATGCAAATTTTCCCTTTGCTTGAAGACTTACAAGATAATGTATAATTTGATTAAATATGTTAATTTGTTTAATTATAATTATCATGCACAACTTGAACACTATAACATACCACAAAAATGTGTTAGCCCTGGGGCATCGCGTATTGTCCATACAAGCATCGTATGAAATTAAAATTGTCTTTGTCCTATTAGTCTAGAGATGTCATACATAGTGACACCATTCCATAACTCCAACAACTCGTCGATAAGAGGCTTGATATATACAATCATATCTTTAACTTGGTACTTACCTAATCGAATGAACAAAAACATTACATAATTATTATGGCCATTTTACTACACTATTTATAATTAAATGTGGATGACTATATTTAAATGATAAAATACCTGGAACAATCATTGCCAACATGATGTTCTCCCTCTTTATTGACATCCATGGAGGAATGTTATTGTTGATAACAAAAACAGGCCACACTAAGTAAACAGATCTTAGCTCTCCAAATGAATTGACACCGTCCGCTGCTAATGAAAGCTTGAGATTACGAGGTTCTTCTTTAAAGTTTAGCCACTTTTCCTCTATGTCCATAAATGCAGAACCATCCACAGACATTTGAATAATGTCATCTTGACTTCTATTGCGTGCTGGTAATCCATAAATTGTGCCAAGCTAGTGCACTTGAATAATCGTTACATACGTGGAATAATGGGAATATAGCGAAGAACCTTGCGAGAAACCCTTTTTGTTATTTGATCTTTTTGATATCTACTAATATGACATTTAGGGCATTCAGTTCAAAATTTATGTTGTTTGTGATATATAATATGATCAGTGGGACAAGCATCTATTTCTTGATACTCCATTCCAAGATCTTTCATAATGGTAGATAATTATTGGTATGAGCGAGGTAGAATATTTGATGGTGGTAACAAAAACTCACCTATCAATCTACAAAAAAATAAATATAATTTGTTAATATAAAGAATATTAATGGTACAACATGATTCACCATTTATTATGACATATATGACATACCTTAACATACATGAGATTGTTATGTTGGATAAACCATTCATAACCTTCAAGTTCACCAACAACAATACAATGGAGAGAAGAGATGCCTTCTCAAGTAAAGGGACATCATAAAAAACATCAAGGTCATCTTCATCATCATGATCAGCTGTTCCAGTTCTAAATTTGTCATGGATCAATGTATTTGTACCATCATCTCCAATTGTGTTTTTGTGGTTCATGATCGTCATCTTCCATGGAATCATTATCTTCAGCTTTGATATTCACACCTCCATGTTCCTCCACTTTGAAAACCATATTCTCCAGGTTGTGTTGATCCATATCATATGCTCTGGGGTGCTTGACCTATATAAAATTGATAAACATAAATAAACCATGATCATGATCTCATCATCAAGTGATTTCTTATGTATGCAAATTGTTAAAATGATATAATGAAAAACATACCAATGGATGATAATCATGTCCACCTTCAATGTGACCATGCAGCCTACAATTTTTCTTAGCTATTTTGATTAGAATTCTTCTAGTCTTTAAACCCTTACAAATTTTGTAGGGACAATAACATTTTCCATCACCTTTTTTTTTCAAGTTAGACCACAATCTAGCAATTGTCTCCTTATTTTGTTGTTCGCTGATATTGTCTAACATGGTCTTTCTTCATAGGCTATAGAACTAGTTATATAGAAGTTGAAATGTTAGTTATGAAATCACGTTTCAGTATAATATACCAAATTAAATTAATTGAACATAGAAATTATGCAAATTGAACCAAAACCATTTAAATCTTCTTTTTCATCTCAAAACATATCTAATTGCTTTGTGGTGATTTAGAGAAGGTGATATGCCCATTGAGAGTCATAGAACCAAGTTATAGAGAGTCATAGACACAAGTTATTCTAAAAGAAAAGTAACTATCCATTCCCATTCTCATGCATACTTACATGACTAATGCTGCCCTTGTGTATCCTAAACATTAGAGAGACCTTATTTGACTTGCCTAATCAATGTGGTTTCTGTCCTAATATGAAATATTGAGTTCTACCCTTGCCTCTGCATCAAACTTCTCACATCATGTTTCTTCACCAAAATACACTATTCCCAATCTTCACCAATTAAAACACTCTTTTTTGCTTTCTAGGTTAGTTGTCTTAGCTTAGTTGGTTGTTGTCAAGTCTTTGTTGTTAACCTTTTATTCATAGTTTCTCAGGAGATGGCCAAGTCTTTCTCTTTGAAATGAAGTGAGGTTTAACATTCCCTTTGCTCGACCAAGGCATAATCCCTTCCACTTCTGTCAATCCTGTCAGTGGGTGCCCAAACCCAATCACTCCCATTTCAACCTCCCCTAACACTATTCACTTCCATTTACCATACCTTCTAACTCACCCACCTTCCTATCCTCTATCCTTTAACCACCTTTCATACCCCATGCCTTAACCTCCTTCACATCTTAACTTAAATTTACCCTTCCATCTTACACCCTCACCTCCCTCCACTAACTTCCTTTCCACCTTACCCCTACCCCTATTCTATCCTAGCATCTCCCTTCCCCTCATACCTTATATCTCACACTCCCCTCCATAATAACTACCCCTTTACCCCTTTATTCCCCTAAAATAACCTATTCTAACCCACAACCCACGAATCTTACTTCCTTGATTTCCCTAAGATTACCTCTACCACACACCTATTAACCTACCCTTTCCATCTAATCACCTATCCCCATCCTAGCCTACCCATATCCTATCCCTATCCTAACCTACCACCCTATTAACCTACCCTTTCCATCTTGTCACCTACCCCCATCCTAACCTACCCCCATCCTAGCCTACCCATAGAAATAATATGAACCACGGGAAGAATCATGCATATGAAGGGAAGTCCCAATGATTCAAACAAGTAGTCAAAGAGCAAGTTAAGAAGAGTTTTCAACCAAGATCAGAGATTGAGTTAGGATTTCAACCCAAAGCCAACACCTTACATTGCAAAGGAAAAAGTATTTTCATTCAATTTATATTGTTTATTGATAAATATATAGTCGTTATCAATTACTTAGGAGAGATCGTAATTTATGAGTATTACATAAGGAGGGCCAAAATAAGATGTTTGCAGAGATATGATGACAACTGCCAAGGGTTATAGTCATAGAAACCACATAGATGTCAGCCATTAGGTAGAAGACATTAAGTAGAACAATGGGAAGATGATAAAAAATAGATGGAGCAGCAAATGTTACAATCCAAATAGAAGTTTTATAGCAGCCAAACATAAAGATTAAAAGATCATGCCTAATGGATAGGTCTGAAGTGCTACAGACAACAAGGGTGGAAAGAAAAGTTTTAAAGATGAAGAAAACACATGCTTAGAGGGATTTCATTGACACCAAGGAGTAGATATTTGTTCTTGGTCTTGAATTCCTATGAATACATGCAAAACATTGCCAATGATAAAAGATATAGGTTTGTATAAAGAACCAATAATGGAGAATATGATATTCTTAGGAACACAAGAATATAAGCATGAATCTCAGAGTAGTCACAACATCAAAAGATAGTCCAATGATAGATTTTGAGATCTCTTTTTGGAAAAGAAATTATCAAAAGGTGATAGTTGAGATTTAGGAGAAAGTGGACCCAATCAAACGAAGTTTAATATAAATGAAAAACAAAGATCAATAATAAAAATCATAGCAAGTATGTCCAAGGATAAAAAAAAATTTCACCACAAGCATACGGGAACAATGCCAAGTTGGTAGTTATGCAGTCCAAGACAGTTCAAGGACAAAGGCATTGGAACTTGTAGAATTTTTTTATCATCCAAATGGTATGAGGAAACAAGGTTTTATGATAAAAATATAACTATGTGAACAAAGAATCATGTTAAGACATAAAGAGGTAAGGTGGTATCCTTACGATCAAAGTATGACAGTTACCAATATTATGAAGAGAACTCACATGAATAGATCTAGTCACCTATGCAAAAATTTTAGTCATCTTGTGACAGTCAAAGAGGGCAATAGTAATAAGTCTTCATGATGGAAGTCCATTAAAGGTGGTAGTCAACATAGTGAAAATGCCTAATCATGTTTAGAGCAATAGGCAACCCTAAGAACAAGAAAAAATAGTCATGTGATAATGCATAGGACAACCTTAATGCCCAAGTTTAGAGAGCATACAAGATGAATAATGATGGTTTGCTAGCAGGGATAAAGACAAGGGTAAGTTTAGTGGCAGGTATGTATAAGCATGAATTTCTTGAGTTAGCATTAGAGTATATATCAGCCAATATGATATACATATTTAAATTCAGATTTGTGCATCATTGAATATAAATTAAGATGTTCTTAATAAATTCAATGACAGTTAATATCATACTAAGTTAAGAAGGTAAATTTTATCTATTTATTCAAACAACATTAAAATAACATAACATTACTGGCAGATATAACATATAAATATATATATATCTACACATAATCTCAAGAATACATAATACAATCAGATTCAGGTTATGCAAATTATGGTAATACTGCAAATTCTTATAAGGATTACCAAACTGATTATAATGAAATGACAATAAGTGGTTAATGTTGATACAAAGTAACACTAACAAGAAACTTTGATGACAATCTAATACACATCACTATTGAACTTACCCCTATCTCATATAACCCTATGTTGGCTAGGCCCCACCATAATTAGACGATCCTAACTACTGTCCTAAACCTTGCATTGACTGTCACAATTTGATAGTTTGAGTTAGTCCATTAGCGAGATTGGGAAATAGTTTGGTATTGAATTTGGTGTTGGTGGAAGGTTTAAGGAGGCACACTATCATCATAATTAATGTTAGAGAGTGTTGTGTGAAGAAGAATGGCCATGAAAGGAGTGACTGTCCTAAGTGCTTGAGTCTATCACAAAAAAGTATGTGTTGCATAAGTGAATCTTCCTTTTACCTTTGGGTGTTTGGGAGGGTAAAGACCCATGGTGGTATACGTTGAGTGGTTGGGAGGGTAAAGACCCACATATCAACTATCTACTTTGACATCCTAGGATGGTGTCCACCTACTATAAAACTTTGTGGGCACTCTCTATCTAATACTAACATATACATAACATGTGCCTCTCATATAAACCTATGTTGGCTAGGCCCAACCATAATTAGAAGATCCTAACTACTAAAAATACTAGATTCTCCCCTAAAAGGTTGTTGAGTCATAGAAGGCCTAGCTTGATATCCCTATAGTCTCTCATACCTAAAATATCCTTGTGTCGATGATGGCCACATTTGACTACCCTATGGCCCCTACTATGCTTTAGACCTTTGTCCCTAATATTGATACTATTGGTTTTTTCTTTGAAATCCTATAGTAAGTCTAAATTCTCCTTTGAAGGATGAGGAGGCCTATGGACACTTTAGTCCCTTGATCAAGGTTACAAAATTCTCTCATGCCTCTTGTATCCTCCCATGTACCTCATTTTCCATAAGAGACTTTTCCATAGCAACCCTAAAGTCATTTGAATTGGCCATGTGTAGGAAACCAAACATTTTGGGCTTTCCCCTAATGAAATAATTGACAAGTAACTTGTCTTGAATGTAATCTATAAACTACAAGAACTCCAAAAACTAACTCTCATGTTGAGCCACTACAAAACCTCATTATGTAAATTGTGAAACTCATCTATGCATCTCTGTCAAAATTATTTTGAAATATAACACACTTTGAAGCACTCAAAAATGGTATCCCATGAGAGGGTTTCCAAAGTGAGTTGGTGTATTTTATCCTCATAGTACCACAAGGTGGAAGTAGGTCCTCTCAAAAATTGCATTACAAATTATGCCTTTATGTTGATCACATATAGATGCAACCCAAAGCATAAGTCCAAGCTAAGTAACCAAGACTTAGCCTCAACCTCATTTGTGGATCTTAAAAATGTAGAGGATTGGAGATGAAGCAAATCTTGAATATGATCCTTTGGCTCATGATATGTGCTTGCTATAGTCTATACCTATTGTATTTATGCATGATGAGGCTAGGTAATGTGTATTGATCAATCTTCTATCTCCTCTATATGTATTTCCCAAATTCAAGGTGAATTCCTAATAAGCTCCCATGATGCAAGTATATTCTTCTCTACTACAAGTGGATCCTCATGAGGTGTCTCTGTTGTGGGTGAAAACCTATCCTGTATCACACCTATCAAATTATATAAGGCTTTTAAGATTTGAGGTCCATACTCGGGCTACTCATCTTGGTGAAAACTCTCAAAGTGTTATGACTCTTCTTGTCCCTCATGTGAATGTGCTCCTCTTGAAGCACTGCGACATGGATGATCCTTCCTTCCATTTCCTACATCCTATTTTCTAACCCACACCTCATAACCTTTATCTCACTTCCTATCATTATTACCTTCCATATACCTTTCATATCCCCTCTCTTAACCTCCTTCACTTTCCTACATCCTATCCTAAACCTTAACCTCATACACATTTACTTTTACTTCACCTACCTAACCCCGTTCCATCCTTCACATCCTTTTATCTCCCCCCATTCACTTTCCTACCAAGGAACCCCTAACATATCCTAACTTACTCCTTCACCATTACATCCTTCATCACTTACCTCCCTATCTTATCCTAACCCACACCTCATAACCTTATACCTCTCAGCTTCCATTTTATACCACCTTCCTATCACGGTACACTTATCCTCCCTTCCATAACACCGATAAAAAATGGCACCTGATCACTACACAATGGTCTCACAGTCCCGCCATAGGGAGTTTCTATCATAACCATATATACCAGCATCCATATCTAAGGTAAACTCCTCAGCTAGAGCCTACATTCAGGCCACTTCCAATGGATGTCGGATACAAGAGTGACATAATCTGTGGTTCTTCCCTATTTGATCACACAAGTTTAGGTCATCCCACTCCTTAATTAGGGTCTACCCTAAGAGGTTATGCCTATAAAGAGGATAATTGATCATTTCATTTGATCAACCATCCAATCCAATCTTATTTATCTCTTTTTCTACCAGACAATGAATATGAGCTAGGAAAAAAAAATTATGAGCAGTAAAATTCATTATAAGAAGGATATAACTGTAATACCCTAAAAATGGTCATCTAAACCATGGGCCCCTAATCTTGACAACGTCACCAAGGTCCTAACCAAAGGCAATTAAATCAATCTTGAGCACACAATTAATTCCTAAAATCATCAAATGTCACATGGCAAATCAATCACTCAATATTAATTAAATATTTATTTAATTAATTAAATCATTCCAAGTAAATCATTTTAAACAATTATCTTATTTATTTTAATTAAATATCTTAGCATATTTAATTAAATAAATCAAATTGCCATAAATCTTCAAAAAAGGAAACAAATCAAGAAAGAGGAATTAATTCAATTAAATAAATCAATTGAGCACAAATCTTCAAAAATGGAAATAAATCAAAAAAGGAATTAATTGACAAAAAAGAATTAAAATTTGAGAAAAGAAATCAATTGGAGATAATCTTGAAAAAAACAAATTAAAAATTGATAGATAATCTCAAAGAAAAGAATTAAAACAATTAAATATTAAAATTGAATGAAATAGAGAATAAATCAGTTTTTTCCTGATTTTAATCTTAATTTTAGTTCAATTTCCTTTAAATCAATTTTTTCTTGATTTAATCTTATTTTTAGTTCAATTTCCTTTAAAACCGAGAAAAGCATCCAATCACATCAATTCACCTGGATTGTGCTTCCTCTTGGAAAATCTTGACCGCTCATCATCATTTGATCTCAACCATTGGTTTCTTTCTGAATTTTCTATAAATTTAGGCTCATCTCTCATTCAAAGGGAGGCTGGAGAATATATTGTTATTATACTATTTTTGCTCTAGGATTTCATTGATATATTGCATATTAATTATTTCATATTAATTAAATCATTTAGTTTAATATTGCAAAAATGTTGTTAGATTAATATTGCATCCATCTAGCATTCATCATGTTCATATAGATAAAATCCTTCGTCTTGATGTTGTCTAGTCACTGGTATTGCTTATAATCTGAGAGCAATCTTATACTCGCATCTTTTAGAAGGCAATGGGTCGATTTGTTATGGTTTATTTATTCATTGATTATATCTGATTAACCATACATGTAATGACTTAATTGAAGTGTTGTGTCTTGCAGATACAGATTCTCATACCACTTTTCACACACACAATAACTTGATCATCAACCAACACAAATGCAACCTCCTATGTAAAATTCAAACAATTTCATTACTACATCAAGCAAATTCGACACATTGTCACAAACATAACGATTTTTTCATCAAGAAAACATCCTATGAATGAATTGGTTGATTACCCAACCTTTTTTCTTCAACTGGATCTTGGCAGCACCCCAATCCAGAACTGTTTCCCTCCTTGTAATGCCCAATTTTTTTGTGAATATGGTAGAGGTCGACAGGACAAAGAGGCGGGATTAATGTTTATCAAATGACTTGGTCTTTTGTTTTTTTAAAGTAATGCCCGTGGTCATCGAAATTTTGATGAATGTGAGAAATTTTTCAAAAAAACACAAATTTCATTGCCAATTCCTTCTCCGTCAAAACCAAATGTTGAATTATCATCGGAACTCCAACGAATGTGGGCATTTTTTCAAAAAAAAATCAAATTTGGTCACAATATACCTTCTCCATTGGAATTTTAGGCCAAATGTATTAGTGAGAGATTGTTGCTTTGGCATCCATGTAGCCTCAGACTGATGAGGTACAAGAGAGGGTGCAAAAATTGATGCAGACAACAAAAAAATTGCAAGTAAGTAGTAATGAAAGATTTAATTATAACAAAAAATCAATAATGGTTTATGTTTTATACTGTTTTATGTCATTAATTAAAATGTGTACATGTTTCTTTTACAGAAATTTATGCGTCCTCATCAACCTAGTGGCCATAATCAAGGTATTGCAGGTAGTTCAGGTGTTGATGATTTTATATACATTAAAACTACTCCTTCTTTGGACTTGTGAACTTTCTTTTTAATGCTAGTTTTATTGCTCATATATTTATTATGTAGTTGATGTAGAGGGATCTAGTTGATGCTCTTCATGACTGATCATTCATACCTTAGGGAAACAAACACCCTTACATATCCATTCACTTGTTTTTCTAGATCCTCGACTTGGATCAACCCCTTAATCATAGGACCTTGGCTATTTATCTGACTCAAAGGAAATTGCCACTTGCACTTGCTCTGACATTTGACTCCACTATGTGCCAAGACAATAGTAACAATGAGATCACTATCTGCCCCTAATGTAACTGTCCTATTGTGATCCTACTAGCATACTCATCTTTCGCAAATCCAGCTTGAGGAATTTCACTCTTTGAATCACTCCAACTCTCACAATTTGACTTTGATACAATACTAATTCTAATTAGTACCCCTAATGGTTTAAAGACGCATCTCCCAATGCTCATTGGTCACACACCAAACTAGTGGTTCCCAAGGACACATAAATGGACTTCTTTCCCATGAAAAAAAAAACACAATTCTCAACCCTCCCAACCATCCTAAGAAACATCTTGACCCTTTATTGTCTTCACACTATTCACAAGATAAAAAAACACCAATGGGATAGTCTTACTTCATTGATCCATTCACTATTTTATAACCCTTCAACTATTCTTGGAAAAGACATAAACTCACCCAAACATTCCCCTTACATTCAACTCCAACACCTTTCCTAATAACCAGGTTGATCCTACCAAATGAAAAGGTTTTAGTTTGTTGTCATTTTTGTGACAGTAACTAACAAATTCAACAAACTCTTCCTTCCATTGTTTTCATAGTCTAAGACATGAATTCAGTCTTCTTTTACATGTTCACACATGCAAACTCCATTAAGGAATCTACAACCTTCCTCATAATGTCAACTTCCAACAAGACAAGTTACATGTTTAAGCAACTCCATGTTAGCCTTAACATTGTGAAAATATCAATTATTTCAACCATCATACCTTAACATATACTAACCTTTGTCCTCCAAGAGTGTTCTTTCACTATCCTCATCTTATGAATTTTTTCTTCAATTTCCCAAGTACTCATAATCTGCACTTACTCATATAATAAGGAACCCAAACTACCATTTATTGTGACTATCATAATCGAACAAGTAGATTGAAACTTGCTTGGCTTATCACTTTGAGTACCCAAAACACATCATACTTGATACTGTTAATGTTCATAATAAAGGTTTGTCCTTTTTTACAATTCTTGCAGTTTTCATATATTTAATGTTTTATATATTTAATGTATTATTCTTCAGGTGTTGTCAATGTTCCTGTGCAAATGTCACCTCATCAGAGGTTAGCCCCACTTGTATTACCGACTGCAATGTCGGCAACATGCAACATGCAAACATCCTCTACTATACGTCATGTTGGCCCACCCACTGTTGGTAGATCCCTCTTTTTCTCTATCTTCTGTTATGTGTTTATTTCCCTTGAAGCGTTCTTTCTTGGGGGCATTTCATAGTGGATTCATTTCTGTAGCAGTAGATGCATATGAGGATGTGCTAGAGGTGACTACTATTGATAACATACCATCATTTCTTCGATCTTCCCATATTGCTAGTACATGAATGTTGCAGGCCACATTGGTTGTGAGCGATGAAGAATTGATTCCCTTAAAGATATAGAAGGTTCCATGCACTTTAAAATTATTATTATATATAGTCTAATTGTAATTTACTTATTGATAACTCATTTTGGACTAATGATCCCATGAATTTTTTGTAGGAAATGATATTTTTAATAAAAATCTTAATGACATTGCATTGCAGATATTTGGGCCCACCATACGTAAAAGGTGGAACATCAAAGGTGAACTAACCCTAATCCACTATTTTGATTTCATATCATTGCTAGAATAGTTTTCCTTTGATCCATTTCTTGAACTATAATAAAGGTAGCTTCAGTTCATTTCTAAATCTAACAGGTTTGTTTTTGCTTTAAAAGGTGGAATGACCAAGAAAAAAGTTTAAAAGGTGAATTGACAAACCGTATGGTTGAGTTGTTTGGAAATGACACATTCGACAAAACCAAGCTCCTTGAAAAAGTTGGCACATATCTAAAGTATGTGAGGGACCAATATAGGACACATTTAGAGAAGAATGTAAAGTATGAGCGTCCACCCATGATTCTAGAGAGGGAGTGGAATGACCTGATTTTGGATGTCAAGGAGAGAATTGAAAGGAAAAAGGAAAAACACCAGCAAATGCCAAAATAAGGTATGGGATACTATTAAGAATGTAATTATGTACTAATTAATCTTTTTTATTTATATAATTTAAAATATTTAAAACTTTTCATAAACTGAGTGACACTTCAAAGGCAACCAAGGCAAGACAACAAAAGCATGGGCAACACAAACTCGGCTCTGGTGGGTATATGAAACTTGCTGCATGAATTGTAAGTATCATTAAATGAAATATCGCATCAAAATATTTATAAATTGTAAACAATATTTTTTTTTATCAAACAATGCAAGCAAAATTCATGATACCAAGCAAAAATGCAGGGCTCTGAATTCAATAGAGCACCCACAGAAGATGACAAGAGAATTTCCTGCTAGCAAGGCTATACAGTCATGGTTGAACGGCTACGAGAACTGAGTGGGAAAACACAAGATTCTGGTGCATCCGTCACACAGGTAAATAAGATAAATGAAAATTGTTTCAAATTGAATACTTTACCAATAATCTAATTGATATTGAGTTCCAACATAAAGTAAGTATATTTGTTTTAAATAAGCAAGAAATGATAACAATGTGCATGACATTGGAATATAGCTTGCTAATCATGAAACATGACTTGCACATGAAGGTCTGGACGTGCATCCCAGTAGTGGAGGTATTCATTTGCTATTCAAATTTATTTATGTAATTATTAATACAATTAAACATCTTAAATTGTAATTAGTGTAGTAATTAATGTAACATTTTTTGTTAATATTTTATAGCATGTAGTCGGTGGTGACCAAGTGGAACATGATCTGGGTACACAACATTAGGAATGCGATGTTCCCCAATCAGGTAAAGAGGACCACTATTATTCCTTTAAACAAATTTAATTACAATTGGTGTTCAACATTAATGTAACCTTTAGTATTTCAACTCTAGAGGATCTAGAGGGTGTTCAACATGTTGAGGTTGAGGCTAGACAAAATGATGTTGAAGATGATGTGGCCCCATCAGGTAAAGAGCGCCACGGTTATGTTCTTTAAATTAATGAAATACTTGTAACAATAATAAAAAATGTTTTGAATTTAACCCATTTCTTTGTTATTGCAAAGGACCCCCCTTCGCTTCAATGTCCTCATCCCCAGTATAGGACTAGGAATACGTCGAGATCATGAGCAGAGGGCAGCACAACTAAAGAGGGGGGAAATGATGAAGAAATTGATGCTCCACTTATTCTTTACATAGCTTCAAATAAAAAAAACAAAAACAAATTATTGTAATCTATTGCACACTCCAATGAGAATTGAAGGTGATTGAAGGTGTTGTCATTGATGGAAACTTACCAACAAACTTGTGGATATCTTCAGGCATCGGCACTGGCACCGATAGGCACTTCACCGACATCAACAACAATGATCACCGACATCCCAAATGACATGAATAAAGTTTTGTTTATTGTATTTAATTGTAATATCTTTTGTAAGCTGACATGACATATTGTAATAGACTCATATATGTATGAGGTCTTGTAAATCATTTTGTAATAGAGGAAAATAGTGATGGATGGACATATGATGGTAGAAGTAATGAGTGAATATTTTGTATAAGGTTTATGGTTATTTTATGAGCTTAAACCGGTACTAAACCTGGCATAGAAGATGCTGAATTATAGTAGTACATTATATTGGATTTTCATTATCCATTTTGTAAGTTAGTTAGACTTCCTTTTTTAATTGAGCAGTGAGCTCTAAGCAGTTGGCCTTGCTGCATGTGTAGGCCCCTCTTGTATGTAATATCCATTCATTGGCCAGTGAGTGAATATTGTGGGTCACAAATCCCACTGAGGTTTTTCCCATACCGGGTTTCCTCGTTAAACATCTTGTGTTATGGTGCGCTTTCTATGTTGCCTTTATTGTTCTTATTTACTGCATTAATTCTTGTTTACCAGTACACTATTTTGGAATGCAAAATACTTAATAAGGTTAAATATTCTGTCAGCCGGTTAGATACTGATTCACCCCCCCTCTCAGTATCTTTGGGACTATCATCAATCCTAACAATTGGTATCAGAGCCTAGTCCTCTATTTTCAAAAGTCTAACAGCTTGAGGAAGATTCTGACACTACTACAGATGGAGAATTTAAGAAAGCAATTAGAAGGAGCTCTTGTGGACTATGATGCAGAGAAGTTGAAAAATATCAAACTTAAAGATGATCTAATGACTGCACATGAATTCATTCAAGGAATTCAAGAGAATCTCACTATTGCTAGAAATAAGAGAAAAGAACTTCATGAGAAGATGTAGAGTAATGATGATGAAAAGGAAACTCTTAATGAGCTTGTAAGCAAGATGAGGCAAGAAAACATGACCTTGAGGAATGAAATGCAAGACATGACTATGAGATTTTGTAAAGACATTGAAGACAAAAAGAAGAATGAAGATGACTTGACTAGGAGACTCAATGTTGCTGGAAATGAAAATCTAAGACTCAGTCATGAAAATGATATGTTAAAGACATATCTAATTCACATGGAACATGATAAAATTGAACTTATGAGATAGAAGGAATTTTTAGAAAATGAGTCGGCTACTACAAATCAACATAAAGAGAAATTCAAGAAAAGTTCAGAAGAACTTGATGGTATGCTGAAAAGTTAGAAACCTAATGGAGACACTAATGGACTTGGATTTGAAGTTAATGAAAGTTCTAGTACTGCAAACAATCATGATCATAGTCAGCCAGTAAGACAACCCAATTCCTACAAATTTAATGGGAAATGCTTTAATTGTAACAAGTATGGTCATAGAGAAAATCAGTATAGATCTAGAAACAATTAGAACATTAATGCACCCACTGGTCAATGTTCCAAATGCAACAAAATTGGTCACAATTCAGAAAACTGCAAAATAAATGTAAGGTGTTATGTTTGTGGAAGATTTGGGCACTTATCTAATCAATGTAGAACATAAACCAACATAGGATATGGAAAGGCTTTTTAGAAAAAAAACAATATGACTTGTTATGCTTGTAACAAGATTGGACATATTGCAAAATTTTGTAGAAGCAAGACTTCACCGATAAATAATAAAGGACCTAGTTTGAAAGGCAAAGAGAAGGTTGATGAGGTAAAGAAAGAATTTTCAAGACAATGGATTAGAAAGAAAGATCAGAATATTGATGAGACTATTCCTTCACTGGTAGAACAAAGTATTACTCCATCGACAGGAGATTCTTCATCCAACTGAAAAGAAACCTTTTGGGGGTATGACAACAAATTGAAAATCATGCAAGTTTACCCTTGGTTGATGGTGAGAAGATGGACTTCTTCACTACCGGCAGATGTGTTAAGTTTCATTTAACCGACGAGCATTTATTGCAGTTGTTGGAGGAAAAGACATTATAAATAAGTGGTTTTACCTCTTTTTCATTCACCGAGCATTCAAAATTTTAGAGAGCGCGGAAATTTGAGCGAAGGCATCAAAAGCGAGAAGTAAAGAAAATTCTTTCAAGAATCCAAACCTATCAGGCAGATTAAGGTATTTATCAATGACTTCCTCCTCTGCTCTAGAATTTATTGCAAATCCTACTATTATAGAGGTAGTTAAACGCCCTAGGCCCATTTTCAAGATTATCCTCGAGGTAGCGAAATAGGATAATACCCTAGGTGCTTTTTCAAAAATCCCTAAAGGAGTTGCATATGTAGAAGACTCTAGAATTTATATTCATTGCCACATTGAGGAATTAGGTTCAGAGGAAATAATGAAAATGTATAAAAATGTTATCTGTGATGAAAGTGAAATTATGAAACCCGAACATAAGGTTATTGAGACTTTAGGTTTTGTGGAAATCCTTGACATCCCGGAATTTCCTAAGGAGGTAGTAAGGATTGTGCTTAGCAGAGTTCATGGTGAATTCTTTTGGCTAGACTCTGTTTGTAAAATCACTAAGGAAGCAGTTAGGGCAGTGACTGGCTTACCCTCCACTAGTAGCAGGCCAGATAAAACTAAAAAGGTTCCTAATAACACAGTGATGACTTTAACAGGTGCAACCTATGACATCAGATCCCTGAGAGTGAATGATGTAAAATATGTAAATGTTAGATTCATAAGTATGATTTTAGGTTATAAAGCCACCCATGCAAACCAACTCAATTCTGTTTCTAGTCTTTGTATTAAAAGTGGATATGATATGGTCAAGAGTGATGCGAAGATAGATATATGTGAATGGTTAAAAGATGAGTTGATTGATAATCTAAAGAAGATAAAAGGAGGCAAGAAAGGTACTTTTCATTTTGGCAATCTCTTGGTATGTTTGATGTTGTATCTTACAAAAGAGGTTCTCGGTATTGGCAAGAAAGACTTTGGTTATGATATACTGGTGGGAAAACAACTGCTAGATATCTTCACTGGTATAGGCACAGATAAGGACAATGATATCACTAAGTATCTCCAAGCCTTTAAAGAAAAAATGAAAACAAGAGAAAGATTACGACAAAGCATTGCAGATAAATATGAGAAGGAAATTTGTTTTGTAATCAAGAAGGATGAAATCTGGATGGAGGTAGTTCTTCCTAGAACTATATGGGTAATAGATATGGGATATGAGGTTGATATAAACATAATTGAAACATATGCCATAGCCTTATTAGCAGCCCCTAGAGAACCGAAAGAAAAGGTTTTTGGGAATGCACAATCAATAGAAAGTGATGTACAAACATTGAAACAAAGGAAGATAAGAGAAAAATACATAAGGAGTGCATCTAAACAAGTTAAGAAAATTAAAGAAAATGTCATTAATATCACTAGTATAAAGGAGAGTGACTTATAAGGATTACAACCAGAGGCACATCTCTCACTGGTTGGTACATCGTCTAACAGTGAAATTCCTGCTAAATTCAAAAGAGTAGATAGGAAGAGAAAACCCTCATCGGTACCCTCTCCTCATCCCAAGAAAACAAGAGCACCAAGGCAGAAACAAAAGGTAGTGAGACCACCGACAATGAAGCTAACACCTAAAAGGAGAAAGCAAAAATAGGTTATACCACCACTAGACAACTTGCTGAATGAAATAACAAATGGTAATTTATCCAATGTAAGCAAATTGTATGATACATTCACAAATGAGGAAAAAGAAAGTATAGAGAAAATCATCATTCTATATCTTGACATCTATAAGAAAGTCTTAATAGAGGTTGTAAATGACTTGCCTAGTGATTTATATAGGCTGTTAGATGCTAAGAGGTTAGCAATTATGGAGCTAGATAAGAAAATTAAAATTGAGAAACTTCTAGCTGTACATCCGGTAAAATTTGTTGAAGAAATTGATGAACTAATTAGTGAAGCAAACAGAATAGTCTTTTCAAGTGAACACCAACATGTGAGCCTAATGGCCAATAGATTTAATGAAATTTCAGAAGAGATAGCTAACAAATGGGACATTTTATTTGTTGAGAAAGAAAAACAAGAATAACTGATAAGACCTAAAACTTTCAAGGTATATCAAAAGGACAAGGGAAAAGGCAAGGTAGGTGGATTACCCAATATAAAAGTGACTGATAACCTACCACCACCTTCAGTTACTCCATCGGTATAGACTGATAGTACACTGGCTACTGAGAATGAGGAAACACCACATGAAGACACAAACCTTGAGTTTGAAATTTTGTACATGATGAACATTGACACTCAGGAGGTTAATATTGTAGTTGATAAAGAAAGTACCGAGGAAAAAAAATGATGTTGCTACTGAGCAACCGACTAAAAACATTGAGATTGGGGTTGAGACTCAAACAGAGAGGTTAGAGCAAACTGAACATTTAGTTGATCCCTTGGTTAGTGGCATGGTTACTGATAACACTGATGCAAGCATTGAGAAACCAATAGAGACAATAACTAAGATACCGATAGTGGACAATACAAAAAAATAGATAGAGATAATAGAAGATAACATTGTAAAACAAGTAGAGACACAAGAAGAGAAATAGGTTGATTCACAGGTACACAATAAGACAGTGCCATCGACAACCACTGAAAAGTCAAAACCTTTTCTAGTGGAAATGCAAACATAAACTGACCCACCAAAGGCTGAGACAAGCAAAGTGGTTACTCCCATCGGCAACACAGAGATTGTGAAGGTAATTGGCCAGTCTTCCAGTACTTCAATGACAAAATTTAGACCCACCAATGTGATTGAAGTACTCTTGGATTCAATAAATAAAATTACAGATTGTAATGCATTGGCCTATAAGGAAATAGATGATACAATTCCTATTCTTAAGTTAATTGCACCCAAATGCAATGTAGATAATAAGGATTCTTTGAGTCAGTTAGACAAATTGTCTAAATATATTATTGGCAATATACTGACTGTAGATCAAATAAATGAAGAAACATTTAAGGAGAAAATGGAGAAGGAAAGAGATAAATTCTTTGAAAAAACAATTAATAAGTGCACAGAATACATTGACACTCTTTTACCGGCACTGAATAAAACAATTATGGAGTTCAAAGAACTATACAGAGACACTTGTAAGACAAATCTTTTGACAGTGGATATTGACAAGGAAATAAACAAAGTTCAAAAGGAGATTAATGACATAGCTGATAATATCATTGGTTCATCTAAACCAATATAAGTTATTGAACAAGAAATTGTTGGATTTGAGGAAAAACTGGAGAAGTTAGAGAAAGAGAAGGAAAGAATAAAGGGAAAAGCCAAAGAGCTAAAATATAGACTCAGTCCAAAGTTAGATAACCTCATCTCTCTAAGGAAAGAGATCTCTGCGGCACTAATTCAAGGACAAAAGACATCGGAAGAGAAAATGCATCATCTCACCGGTACAATTTAGAGAACCGAGGTAGCTTTTAAGGACAGTAACAGGCCTACTCAAAGCTTGAATTTGGTTTTAGCAAACTTATTCCATATTGTAACCAACCGGTTACAAGGTTCAAATTGAAGACTGCACTCATTTGACAATTTTGACAATCTTTGTCATTGATGTCAAAGGGGGAGTAGTAGGATAGAGAAAAATGATTACTAGAGGAGATCATCTGCTTGGGGGGAGCACACATTTTTGGTAAAATTTTGGACTTCATTTTTTGATACGATTTTTGGATTTTTCTCATGAGTGTTGCCATCAATGCCAAAGGGGGAGATTGTTGGCGTTGCACACTCCAATGAGAATTGAAGGTGATTGAAGGTGTTGTCATGGATGGAAACTTATTGGCAACCTTGTGGATATCTTCAGGCACTGACAGACACTTTACCGGTAGCGACAACAATGTTCACTGACATCCCAGCCAACATGAATAGAGTTTTGTTTATTGTATTTAATTGTAATATCTTTTGTAAGCTGACATGGCATATTGTAATAGACTCATTTATGTATGAGGTCTTGTAAATCATTTTGTAATAGAGGATAATAGTGATGGATGGATATATGATGATAGAAGTGATGAGCGAATATTTTGTGTAAGGTTTATGGTTATTGTATGAGCTTAAACTGGTACTGAACCTGGCATAGCAGATGTTGAATTATAGCAGTACATTATATTGGATTTTCATAATCCATTTTGTAAGTCAGTGAGACTTCCTTTTTGTAATTGAGCAGTGAGCTCTAGGTAGTTGGCCTTCCTGCATGTGCAGGCCACTCTTGTATGTGATATCCATTCATTGGCCAGTGAGTGAATATCGTGGGTCACAAATCCCACCGAGGTTTTTCCCACACCAGGTTTCCTCATTAAACATCTTGTGTTATGGTGTGCTTTCTATATTGTCTTTATTGTTTCTATTTACTGCATTAATTCTTGTTTACCGGTACACTGTTTTGGATTGCAAAATACTTAATAAGGTTAAATATTTTGTCAACCGGTTAGATACTAATTCGCCCCCCTCTCAGTATCTTTGGGACTATCATCAATCCTAACTTAATCTACCTTATTTGATAATGACTGATTTTTATGCGTTAATGAATGTAATTATGTGCTAATGAATGATTGTGAATGATATGTGTTAATGAATATTGATGAATGTTGCATGTTAATGAATGTTATGTGTTAATGAACGTTATGTGATATTAATGAATGAATGTTTTATTTTATTAATGATAGAAAGAATGAATGAATGTTAGATGTTAACGGGGAATTTAGAGTGATGTTAGGGGAGGGGGGAGGGGCTAAATGAGCTTCCAGCTTCATGTGGTTGGCCCTATTAAGTAGAGAATATTAAACTGTTCTCGAAACAAAGTGAAGCTCAATAAGATAAAACAATTTTCAATATTTCATTATGTTGCATGGTTAATCTTATTGAAAAATGTATATTGAATCTTAATTGCAAGGTCCAATAGAGCCAATACTAACAACACCACCACAAGTTGTTGGGTATAATGAACTCCCATATTGTCTTGTATGCACACTAACACTATGAGTCACTTCTAGTGCTGATATCGGTCATGGTGCGAGTGAAAAAAATTGTGAATATGCCTCATCCTTGTAAGTTTTTTTATTAGTTGACATTTTCTTTAGCATTTTTTTAATTTTCCTTATCATTTTCTCTGCCACTACATTCTATGGCATTGTATTTGATTTGTTCTCTATACTCAAATGACCTTAATAGTCCTTTTGAATATAATCTTCAATGATACCAATGAGGGACTACTCTCAATTTATTGTTCCAAATGGCTTTGGCACCTCATTACTATTCTAAATACCTTGTAGAAAACTATGTTTTCTCTTATGTTGAAATAACATCAATCACTATCTTATGTTTGTCTACAAATGGTGTTCATTAGTTATTTCTTGTGTTTGATGGTTAATTTCATTTCCATCCAATGTGATTGTTGATCTCTAGCTCTATAAATGATCCTTATAATGATTCTCTTCAATGACAAACATCATTGTGTTGTTGATGACCATTTATGATTGCTACCTATTGAATCTAGCTCTTGCTGATAAGTTTCTTTCTTATATATAATAGTGATTCTTGATTGCTACCTATTGAATCTAATGCTTGATGTTGTCCTATATGCTATCAATCATTGCTGGTAAAAGCCATTGACATGCCTTTGCTTGTACACCAATCACCAAGCTTGGTGGTGTTAAAAGAAACCATACTTTCATAGTAGGAACCACTATCAAGATTGTTATACTAAAAAATTCCTTGGTACTAGAGCCACAAATTAGTCTTTTGATGGTCGATAACAAACTCTTGTTTCTTTGATCTTGTCACTATATTTGAAGCCTTGAAGATTTTCATTTGATGTTGCTCTAATACTATTTCATTTTGAGTTTTTTATGTCCTTAAATTATTGTAACCTCTACTCTAATACTGGCAAATAATTTCAAATCTACCTCTAGTCAAACATGTCTAGACCTAGGACTATGAACGTTTATCTTCCTATGGCTTACTATGTTCGATGTTTCTCACCGTGTATATTTGTATCATTGTACTCAAAATGGAGAATGGATTATGCTATCACTATTTCTATCGTCAAGTCTTCTCTTTGGGCACTCTTTATGTGAAGCATTCCTATCAATATGTCCTAATCATGCCTTGTGAAGGGGCTTAGTTTTTGTGTGTGATTTCTCTTCACTGGTGAAAGGCTTACGATTATATTTCTCATTGTGAAGGTTTGAGAATATTTCTTCTTCCATTATCAAAATATTCTCATGGCACCATTTTATATTTTATTGCTAATGATTTCTTGAATACAATAGTACTCTTATTCATTATCTGGGACTAGTAAACATGGATTAATGAATTCATGTCTTAAAATTACACAACTATGAAATGTATAAGTAATCCATGATGAATATATTGAGAAAACTACTATGATAGTAATATAGGAAAATACAAGGAGGGAGAACAGTGATGAAGTCCTCTTCTAAGTAGCCCACCTCATGGTAGTTGTTTGGTGGTCCCATGAGGCCAAGGGGGTGTAAGATGGATGTTAGAGTATTCGGGTATTTACTTGATTAATTAAACATTATTTGTTTAATTATTTAAGTTCCCTTTATCTCTTTTACACTTAAGCTAACTTTAGGTGCATATAATTAATTGTTTTAATTAATTATTATGTGCAAACCTAGGTTTTCCCTTTTTAGGGTTTCTTGACCTATTAAAGGTTGAGTTCTTTCTTTTCATTGTAAGAATCACATTACATATTTTTGTGAATATTGAGCTCTCTCTTTTTGAGCATATTCTCTATGTTTTGTATGTTCTTCAGATTTTGCTTCATTGCTTCTCCTTGTAACAGGTTATTCGGCTTGCAAAAGATCTTTAGGCTCCTATGGTGTTGTATTTTCTCAACTTCTATATGGTATCAGAGCTCAAATCTGCAGCTGCCTGTTCTTGTTTTGAGAATTTTTTGCTTTGGAAGCAGATCTGGGGTTTCAGGAATTTTTTTGTGTACCTAGGGTTTGAGCTTTTTTTCTGAGCACTTTGGGCCTAAACGGACCTCACCATCATGCTCAGAAGGCCCAAAAACCCCTATGGTCATATAAAATTCGACCTATTTTGGTTCCTGAGCCTTTGGGAGCAATTTTTTTCTCAAATCCAGGCCGTACGACCCTGGCATGCAGATCGAGAAAAAAATTTCAAAAAAAATAAAATTTTTTGCCTTTTTACGGCATGCAGGCCGAAATTTGTCTTTCAAAAATATTTATTAAAAAAAATTGAAAGAAAGGCAAATAAGGTTTTCTTTAAATTTTTTTTGGCAAAACAAAAAAAAAAATCAAATTTTGGGGTTCCCACGGTACGCAGGGTACCGTGGGACCCCTGCAGCTGTCAGTACGGTGCCCCTGCCTGCCCTCAGAACATGTGCCACCTTTTACCGGTGCTTTCGCCGACCGCTGCTATCCCCGCTCCGGCCCTTGCGGCCCCCTCCAGCCGCTGCTGCTATTTTTTCCAGTCGTCGCCGGCCCTGTCTCCGCCGGCCGCCTCTTCCCTTCCGGTCGCCGCCGCCGATCTCCCCGCCCGCGCTCAGCACTGCTCCCTCTGCCAGTTGCCGCTTCCCTTCTGGTTGCCGCCGCCAGTCTCTCCGCTCGCGCTCAGCACTGCGCTCACCGCCAGTCGCCGCCTTGCCACCCGGCCACCACTGGTGCGCCACCGGAGCTTTGCTCCCTAGCCACCGGACCACCAACAGTGCCACCAGACCCCTTTTTTGGGCCTTTTAAGGGGGGGTTTGGTTTTTTGGCCCTATCTTGGGCATACGGAGTTGGATTTTGGTGAACAAATAGGTGTCGGAAAGCTGGTTCCGAGGCCGACCTCATGGTGTTGGTACTTTATTCAATTTTTGCTGTTTGACTATGTTTTTTTACAGTCAAAGTGAGGTCACTTTCTTGCACTCTGGGAGACGTAGAATGAGCATCCGACCTCCGTTTTTCGAAAAATTTATATTTTCAGAAAGCGTGTTCTGTGTACTTTCTAGAAATATGAGTTTTTTTTCCAGATTCTACTCCATGCATATTTAATTCAATTTTTTTCTTTTCAGCACTCTGGTGGATATCGTGGTTGTTTCAGGTCCTGGGATCTCTTTTCTGAGTAGGGTGTCTCTGTTTTGATTCTTGTTTCTATTTCTAGTCTTCTTATCATTGTAGCTTGTAATTATGCAAACACACTGAGATAAAGTGCCCTCATGCATTGTTTACTTGGAATCTTGCATATCTTGTGTCTTGTTGTACATGCACTGTTGATCAAGTGCCATGAGGGGGTTGATGTTTGCCTTTGTTTGCCATCTTCCTTTGTCAAGTGAGTGTTCCTTCCATGACATTCACCTCATGATGATGTGTCTCAACACCTTTGATGTTCTTGGTTCTTCGTCATGCAGTTGTTTTTGGCTGTCCTTTTCAGTGTTCCTGTCCGTCTCCCACTTCCGCATTATGGGGAGGTTTATCCTGTTGGTTCTAATGCTTCCATGGTTCAATTGATCAGCTCTTTAGGCTTTGGTTTCTCATGCCATCTATATCTTTGATTTCAGTTGTTTTTGCCTTGTTTGCCTCCTGATTCGAGTAGTGTCATTTGAGGGCACTCATGCACATTACAGTTTTCTCTACCTGGTCATGTTCTAGTTCAGTGGATGTTCTTCAGATCAGCAGTTATTCTTTGACAGAGTTTGCAGGGTCTTCATGCTTCAGTGATATTATTTTCCATCTCTTTTTGGAGTAGAGTTTTGTTCCCACGTGGTTTTCTCTATTTCTCTAGTTCATAGAGATTTCATTGTATTTGGGTACCTGATCAGGCCTTGTTGCTGGGACCCATCTTTATTGCTTTTAGTAGCTGTTCTAGGTTTTAGCTTCTCCCTAAGTCTAGCTTAAGGGGGGGTGTTAGAGTATTCGGGTATTTACTTGATTAATTAAACATTATTTGTTTAATTATTTAAGTTCCCTTTATCTCTTTTACACTTAAGCTAACTTTAGGTGCATATAATTAATTGTTTTAATTAATTATTATGTGCAAACCTAGGTTTTCCCTTTTTAGGGTTTCTTGACCTATTAAAGGTTGAGTTCTTTCTTTTCATTGTAAGAATCACATTACATATTTTTGTGAATATTGAGCTCTCTCTTTTTGAGCATATTCTCTGTGTTTTGTATGTTCTTCAGATTTTGCTTCATTGCTTCTCCTTGTAACAGGTTATTCGGCTTGTAGAAGATCTTTAGGCTCTTGTGGTGTTGTATTTTCTCAACTCCTATAATGGAGTCCACTGCTCTTGGGCTTAGAGGGGAAGGACATTTAGGACACCCTATTATATCTTTATAGTCTCTATTATAATTGATTATTAACAAGGATATAAGGTTGGAATTGATGAAGGGAAATAGTGATAGGATACCTCACTAGGTAGCTCACCTCATGGTTTGACTGGTGGTCCCATGAGGCCAAGGGGGCTTTAACTTTCACTCCCCCCTTGGGCCTAGGGTGGAGGGTCTCTTGGACACCTCATCATTCCTCTTACTCCCATTTTTTTATGATTAAGCTCCTATAGGGAGTTGAACATGGCCCTAGTTAAGTTAATTTAGGCTTAATTACCTTTCTTTAGGGATATATAATATATTGGATCGATGGTTATATATACTATTTCCTATCATAGTTTGAAGAACCAAGAGAACGAATAGAATCATCACAAGAAGATCATATGAAGAATAAGATTATCTTATGCAGTTGGTATGAAAAGTAATAAGATGCAGATTTGAATAAGAACTACATCGAGTATGATTCCAAAGGTAGCCATTATGAGATCGTTCTTTGCACTGTAGCCTTATTAGTATAACATCAAAATGCTACAAGATTATAATTCTCCATTTGAAATAACAACCATATCTCTTTAAGCGATATTACCGTATTAGACATTGCATGTACTAAAGTATAATATTTGAAACAACAATACTGTAGTGAGTGATGACAATGTCATACCTTACATTCAATATATTAAGGGATTGAATTAGAGATAACACTTCAGTCATTGTGAACCTAAATAAGTGCGTGACATATTCCCCATTGTCTAATTCAAGATAAGTTCTAAATCTCAAGATTTTTTGTAGATTAATTTTTTTAGTTAAATATTGTAACAGACTGTATTCAGTTTTTGATAAAATCATACTTATTAATATATTACAATTCTCATATTAAGTTGGAATGATTGTCTCGGGACTGAATACATCAAATCTCAAAAGGGGACATTACAAGTGGTTGGGAATGAAGTTGGACTAGAAAATATGGACTGTGAACAAGCTAATTTTGTGTCTAGGGCGTTGGAGATGATACTTCAAATCTAAACTAGAAATATCGCCCCCTCAATGGTGCCACAAAATCACCCAACAATGGTGTCAAACATGAATTTAGACAAAATCGCCCCTCTACTAGGAATGGTGTCTAATGAAAATGCTCACAAATCTAACAATGGAGCCCCCAAAATGATATCACTAGCCCCCCAAATCTTTATCTTCCCAAACTAGACATGTCCCTTCCATGTCCATGTAGATGGATCCAAAATAGAGATATGGGAAATTCTAGCACAACCTAGAGGAAACAAATACCGCCCCATATCCATTGCATACAAGAAACTCTCACAAATGGATAAAAATTATACAACAAAAAAAGAGGCCTTAGTATTGGTGTATACACTACCAATACATTTACATTTTATACTCAACATGAACCATTGAATTATTACTTAAACAAACTAGTGACACAAAGAAGAATATGCAAATGGTTGCTACTCTTTCAAGAATTCAATTTAAACATTATGATAAAATCAAGGAAAAACAATCAAGATCCTATCTATCTTTCTAGAATCAAAACTGAAGAACCAGATGGCTACAAAGATCTCACTAGCACAAATATGTTTAGAGTAGCTATGGTATCATTAGAGGATGTAGCAAATTTACTATCCACAAGATAATTTCCACCAATTATGTCACCGTAAGACAAGCAAACACTTCTACAAAAGTCTCTAGCCTACACATTGATTGAAGAAGAGTTCCATAGAATAGGGAAAGAGGATATTATCATAAGGATAGCCTATGAGCACTAAAAAGAGAAGATATACTTAGGTAATCCCATGAAGGAATATTGGTGGTCATAATTCAAGAGAAGTTACCACAAAGAAAGTAAAATTGGCAAGGCATTGGTGGCCGCAACTTAGGATACCCATGCAATATATGGATGGAAACTAAGAGCACAAATAAAAACCCTACATACTCAAATGCAATAGCTCTAAGATCAAAAAGAAGTAATAAAGGACCAAATCAATTAACAGAGGTAGTGAGTTTGAGGCTTGCCATAGCATCCTTTGTGATACACAAAGCATGGAACAAAAAATACAAATGAAATCCACTATACCAAAAGCCAAACGCCTTCTACCTCAAGTCCAACAAGAAAAATCCCAATGAAACAATAGCACTATTCGACTCAAAGAGATCTAAAATAACATTGTGTCTACAAATTAAGTATTTTTGCATGTCTTGTGGATAAGACACAATTTTGAAAGGGGGTGAATTGGCAAAGATATACCAAAAGACAAAATAGAGATTCTAGGTGATGTAAGATTCCCTCATAAATTGTAAGATATATTAGTTTATAATTTAAGCCATTGTAGTTCAATCAAACATATTTCTATTCATGTTCACTTGACTCAAGAGTTACTCTAGTTAGATAGGATAGGAGATCTTTCCGAAGACAATGATTATGTGTTCCTTCTTTTGAGGATGAAGGTTTGGTGCTTTATCATCAATAATTTTTACAATCCATGCATAAACCCCCATGACAAGTAGAAGATGATATTTTATAATTAGTGTGATTACAAGTCTATATAAGGGTGCACATAAGAGTCTCAACAAAATCTATTTCAAATATGCATGAATAGCACCAAAGACATAAAAAAGTTACATCATATGAAAGAGTACAAAATTGATTTTCAATTACATAAAAAATGTGTGGAATTGACTTTCCTACACTTCTAAGAATGTGAAAAACAGATAATTGAAACAAAAACATATAATTGTTTCCACATGATTTATAATAGAGTAAAAAATCTTAATAAATATTCTCAAAAAATCAAATATTTTAGTTGGTCATTCTCATTTATCTTATATAGACCAAAACAAGTCATGGTGCCCTCTTCACAAAATAGAACTTAAAAAAATTAAAAGCTATATGGTGACCCTCTTCCCCTTTAACAAATTTATGGTATTAGTTTATGCCATAGTTTAAAAACATAGGAATTTCATAATATTTGTGTCAAATGTATTCTCTCAATGAGAAACAGCATATGGAATTCTAAAATCCATGGTTGAGAAGTCATAATATAGATGGAAGACCATTAATTTCATCCTTGCTGGTCGTATGCTTCTTATTACTTGTTTGAGTGACCAATTGTTTGCCATAACATCAATAGCAATCATTTTATGCATGAACAATGATCACATTAGCTTGAGGAATATTGTCAAATAGTTCACACTTGCTCTCCTTGTTATCATATTTTACATGCATACCACTGTGTGGATCCCTTTACAAGTGTTAATGATATTCGGATTGTTTCTCATAATTTAGTAGAGGGCAATTTGATGCAATCTAGTTATTTAGGAAACCATTTAATTTGCAATTATTGTTCATATTTGTACCTTTTCCTCCATCCCCTAGTCGACTTTATTGGCCTTGGCACATTGCTTATGATTGTTAGTTATAAATAGCTTATAATGGTGAAGTGGATGTATGACCACCAAGGGAATCCTTTTGCAACCTTTATTATAGAGTTCACTATTGGGTAGGTGCAAGGAAGGGCTTGATTTCCATCATGAGTAGATGGGTAGAGGACAAGACACAAAGAATATGGCTCAATGGAGAGCAAGGGAAAAGAGAAATCATGAGACACAATTGGTGTCCAAGAACGGAAAGATGATGGCTAATGGAAGAGGCCAACTGAAAAAGAGAGGATTGGTAAAACAAGAGGAGAGAAGGATGGTGTGAAGGCACCAACATTCTTAGGGGGAGGACTTGAGGAGTTGATGAAGTTGGTATTGGTAATGGAGCATAGCTTTGTTCAAGAAGGGGTCACAAACACAAAGAAGGTAAAATTTCATGAAGAGGATGTTGTGTGGTGGTGTAACAAAAGGATAGAGAGATCTCTAGGAGAGGAGATCGTGTAGAGGTAAGGAATGAGTGCAAAAGTGGGAGTAGGAGGTTGCAATACTATTGAAGGAGGTGCTACACTGAAGAGTGCAATATCATTAGTAGAGAGGTTGCAATCTCTAAAAATCAGCATCATTCTTTTTAAAAAAATAAAATTGGATGTCGTTGAAATTGTGATGGTAAAGACCCTTACGTTTGATGAGAATGCTATATGCATGATGACATTGGCTCTTCAGATGGGTGGTAGAGAGACCATCATAATTTTGATGGTAATGATCCTTACGTTTGATGGGCATGCTATATGCACGACGATATTGTCTCGTTAGACGGGTGGTAGAGAGACCGTCGAAATTCTGACGGGAAAGACTGATATGTCCGATGGGTATTCTATATGCCTGATAGCATTGGCTCATCAGAATGGTGGTCATGTTCATTGTCAGAGGTGTCCTGGTATCTGTCAAAATTTTGACGGCCTCAACTAATGTTAGAACATCCGATGACATTTTTTGTTGGTTGTCTGATGAAATACAGTCGAAAATATGATGAATTACCGTCGGAATTCAACCCCAAATGTACTAGTGTTGGATTATGTGGTGATTATTTCTATCATTGTGCAAAAGATGATTGTAACAATCAATTGGTAATTCTATAAATAAATCTGAATTGAAAATTTGATTAAGATTGTAATCTTCTGTACTACTCCTTAAACAGAGCTTAGATCAAAGGTCTGAAACTTGTATATAATTTTTTTACTATAATATAAGGGATTAATTTGGTGTGTGGGTTTTTCACCTATAAGGATTTTCCCATGTGAGATTTGGTGTACATCTATGTGTTTGTGTTTTTCATGTTGCTTTGTTCATCTTGTATTGTGCATATCAGTTGTTGTAATTCGATTTGAAACACTCATATGCTTTAATTCTCTAAGAAATTGACATTAGGAAGGTGTTTTCTACACTCTACTTTCCTTACACCATTCTCCATCGCCTTTGTGGCTAACTTCCTCTCACAGGGTAGACGTCAAGGAGGAAGAGATCTTTTTAGTCATTAAATTTTAAATTTCTTTCAATCTAGTAGTAGTTTAAGAAATTGAAATTTTCTTTCCGTCAAAACTTCAACATAACCTAACCAAGGTCCTAGAAATAGGAACCAATGCTAGTGTAGTGTCATAAATTATCACTAGGCCAATTTACACCTCATCTTTGTTCCCCTACTTTAGCATGTCTCCCCCTCATCTCCTATCTGGGTCCATTAAGTGCCTTAACTCTAACTTTTATGCCTCAAACACCTACCAAATGACTCTCTAGAGGTGTGTCCTCCTCCCTGCACCTTGATTTTGGTCCCTAATTGAGGAGGACCAAGGTACCACAAGTACCATGGCCCCCCTCTTTGGGGCCCAATTTTCAAGGAGTGAGTGAGACCCATCTCTCCGATGGGAAATAAGGTCAACGACTCAATATGATCGTTGCAGGTTGGCCCAATTGGTAAATTGACCTAGATCCTCATATATAAGTTCATTTCATGAACCTAAGCATTCTAAGTCTTCACATTCAAGCAATAAAGCATTCAAGAATTGAAGCATTCATCATCAAGCATTTCCAAAGGTCTTGAAAGTTGCATATTCTTCATTCAATCATTGTGGAGCAAATTACATCATTCATATGAAAGCATGTGTGTGTGATTAGGGTTTTCTTCATCTTCATGCCATTTCATACAACATATGTGATTGCATTCAAGAATCGAAGCATCATTACTAGTCATTACAAATCTGAGCTATATCCTTCCATTATTTATTTTAGTATTTGTAACATTTCATTCAAGGTTAATTCCTAAACTGAGGTTTGACTTAGGCAAACTCTATTTCCAACCTATTTCCCCTTCTTTTTGTGTGTAGGAAGAAGGAATGGAGCTACAATCTTTAGGATAATATTTATTTATAGAAATGAATTGATCCCCCATTGGAGTGTGAAAAGTTTGAAGGACTAAAGAAACTGTCACATCGGTCCCAACAAATTAGGAGTTCCTTCTAGGAACATATCTGAATCCTCTTACAATCGTCAGATCTAGGTTTGTGGCTCGATGCGATGATTTTTGTTAGCATTATGTTATGTGTTGTCATTAATGTCAAATCATGTGGTTTGGATTAGGTTTGAATGTAGTATGTTGTGCAAAAGTATTTGGATAAGGTGTGTTGAGCATTTTAAGGTTTCTCAGATTTACCAGATGTTCTAGCTTTTTAGAAAATGTTATTCAATGCTACTTTTGGGTTCGAAATGGTACAGAGGTCAAGATTTTTTGGACCGAACATTGAAGTTGTGCATTTCCATTTATATAGCATGCAAATAATGTTTGGGGTCCAGCTTTAGTGATATATGTAATGTGTTGACATGTCCAATGAGGAACAGTGTAATAAGGTCTACTTCTAATTTGTTCTTGTCACTAGAATAATTAGTGGAGACCTATTTTAGATCTTTGTCTCGGTTGACATTGAGGAAATATCTTATGTTTTTCCATAGGCAATATATGTAGGTATATGATTTGATATGTTGAAGTGTGGCTTTTTGTTTTGAAGACATGCGAAATTGAAAGAATCCAGTTATTGTGTGAGTAGAGTGTTGTGGATTGTTACTGGAAGTAGTTCTGATAATGCAAATTGTGTTTTAGTGGTGGATTCTTTTTATCTTTCTTTCTTCTTTGGCAGTGAGCCTTTCTGGGCAATGAGCCCTCTGAAAATGAGCCCATCTACAGTGAGCACCTTGGTAGTAAGCCATCCTTTGTAAAAATCACCTTAACCGATGTTTATATATTGAGAATTAACATTCTTCGTGGTTTTTCCCTTCTTGGTTTTTCCACGTAAATTTTGGTGTTTCTTGTGTCTAATCTATTTGTGTATATGCTTTTATGTTTTATCAATTATGTTATTTATTCTAGATCTATTAATTAAGTCTAAAATAAATCTTATTGTCAACTGATTCACCCCCCTCTCAGTTTCCCGGATATTCAACAATTTTAGCTCACTATTTGTACATATTTACACCAATTTCGACCCATTTACCTTGATTTTAACATATTTAATAAATCAATTTAACTCAAGGGAAACAAGAGGCATTCAACACCCCTATAATTTCATCAACATCTAGACCTCTTAAGTTTACCTTTATTAAATTCCTATGTTTCCCTAATGTGCTGGTCTCCAAGACATAAAATTAGTGGTTTTCATACATCTAATGGTGGAAACCCTAATTTTTCACCATTAAATTTTGGTGAAACCGACATCTTACACCTTTAATTCTGATTTATATTCTCAAATCTGAGTTTTTATGCAATTTAAAATCCAAATTTACATTTAAAAGTTTAATCTCCAATTGAATTTAAAAAATTTAGAGGTTAATTTCACTAAAACCCTAATTTTTAATTCTAAAATCGAGCTTGTGGGTTGTCTAATTTGGATTAATTGTTTCAGATCTTCTTTAGAAAGATTATTGAATTCAAATATAAATTCATAGATCCCATTTTAATCAAATTACATAAATTTAGAGGTTTATTCATAAAACCCTAATTTATTCTGGTTAATTGGATTTGTGGGTTGTATAATTCATCACTTCAATTTTTTAGATCTGATTTTAAAAACTAATAATGGCACTTAATATATTTGACTTATTTTCTATTTCACATATAATTCTTTGCTTTTCACTTATATTTATCACAATCATGTGTTGGATAATGGCTTCTTTCACTTCACATTGCTTCTTTTCATCCATAGTACTTTGGTATATTGCATTTTTAGAATTTCCAAATGTCTTTCTTTCAATCAATTATATCTCAAAGCTTTAATTTATAGTGCATGTTGTGTTATTTTGATGTTTTTAGGTAAATGCATTTCATATATAGATCACATTAAAGATTTTGTAGATCCCAATATTAGAGATGTTAATGGAAGACCTAATACTTGTACCTCACCTAGGGTATCTAATATTAATGAAAAACAAGCTAATACTCATATCGATGATATCTCTAATGGAGAGCAATAATTGAAGAGAAACATGACACCATCTTCTTCTCATACAGATACCCTAGCGCAAGGGGGGCAAAATAAAAATATTGGTGTTTCAATCTCTCTAGATCCTCCTTATTCTCCTAGAGCCTATCTTAGTCATCAAAACATTTGTAGAGAAGATGATGTTATGCATTTCATTCATGATCTATCTCCCAACATAATATTAAGAAAAGATGAGGCCTTAGATGACAAGGATCTTCCTTCCCAATCCACCAAGAATATATGCATGATGAAAGAAAGGAAAACCCTCTACAAGAAATTCATGTTGGCAACAACAATGAAAGAAAACTAAGAAGGAGGGTGAATTAGTTTTCACCAGGTTAACAAACTTAACCACAAATACAAATTTGATAAAATATAGAAACAACAAAGATAAGTGAGTTTGATACCACAATGCACAACACCAAGATTTTGACATGGAAAACCCATTTAAGGGAAAAACCATGGTGGGAACCTACCTACAATAAGATGATACTTTGCAGTATTATGTGAAAAATAATTACAATGGGGAATGCATCAACATTCAGGCACATTGCCTAGAGATCACAACTCAAGATACAATAACCCAATAGGCTACAACCCTCAAGGAAGTCTCACTGACTTACAACAAGATTTAGACTATAATCCAAAAAAAAATGAACTACAATAATAACATCTGATAATGTCAAATGACAGTTTTAGTTAAGTACATTTGTCTGCTCTACACCAATCTCTACTCAATGCACCACACTAAAAGATTAATTTTCTTAAGCACCACATATCACTCTTTGATAATGCAGACACAACCTCAATACTTAAATTACATGACTATACCACCTATTTATACAATTCATCAACCTTGACAACAAGGGCGACCAAACCCTCAACTCACAATTACAAAATTATATCACACGATACAAAGATAGACCACCAGACCAATATAATGATATACATAATATAACATGAACCTAAACCAAATTCTCAAACATGCAACACCATTGGAAATCTCGCCAAGATCCACCGCAACACGCTACACCACCAAGAAAACTATATAACATGAAGAATATCACCGATTCAAAATAAATTAACAAAAATTTGCATAAGGATCAATACAGATCATCAAAACAAATAGGACACAATTAGGAAACACCAACAAGAATGTTAGAATCATCAGTAACAGCTGCACCAACACTAAGTTTATCAAATCTTCATTGATCAGCATTTGCAACTCAATAACACTCAAACAACAACAACTATCACAAGGAAAGATAGCTTGTGGAGCACCAAATCATGAACCATCTGAAATGAAGATACACAAGAACATCCCAAACAATCTCCCAAAATCTTAGCTCAAGATTTGATCACACCGGAATAGACCAGAGGAAATACCGAACTCTACAAAGCACTGATCAGAAAAACCAAACTACAAACGAAATCATATGATATGATCAATTAAGCTTTTGGATTACTAAAACTAATATAGAAACATTTAATGATACTAGAAATACTCCATACACAAAACCATGACCCCGATATACAAATTTGCATCCATCAGAGCAATAAATCATAGGAATATGTTGACATCAATGACAACAACATATCCTAGCAGCAACAATGTCCAATAATCTCCCCCTTTGGAATTGATGAAAACATATGAACATGAAAAATAATCAATATAAAGAAAAAAAAATCTCCAACAAACTCCCCCTAAGAATAAGGAGATAAAACTATTTTTCACATGCTTCTCCGCCCCTTTGACAATAATGCCAAAGATTCTCAAAATAGAAAACCAAACTTACTCTCCCCCTAAGATAAACAAATCATGATTCTCTGCCCCTTAAACACACTGACTACTCTAGAAGAGTAGCAGCACCAACTCATCAATCCAAACAAAAAGATAAGACTATGAAGTCCACCAGATTGATGCAACTCAATGCATCTAGTTCTCATTAGGAGGTGTGGATACCCCTAACTTGTCTCTTAAATAGACAAAGGATTAGTGAAAATATAAGCAATTTGTTCCTTTGTAGATACATACTCTAGCTTTACTTCCTCTTCACTTCCTTTTTCTCTCAAGAAATGATACTTGATTGATACATGTTTAGTTTTTGATTGTTGCACCATATTCTTTGACATATTAATAACATTGAAATTATCAAAATATATTATAGTAGGCTCATCATAGATAACTCTGATATCCTTCAACATTTGTTTCATCCAAACTACCTGAGTGTAGTTACTAGCAACAACAATGTACTGAGCTTCAACAATAGATAGGGAAAATGAATCTTGTTTCTTACTAGCCCATGAAACCAATTTCTTACCCAAGAAGAATGCACCATCGGAGGTACTCTTCCAGTCATCAACATCACCAGCCCAATCAGCATCAGTGTAAGCACATAATATGAAATCATCATTCCTTAGATACCACAAACTATAATCCATAGTTCCTTTCAAGTATTTGAATATGCTCTTTATAGCAGTGACATGAATCTCTTTCGGATTAGCTTGATATCTAACATCCATGTACACAACATGCATAATGTCTAGTCTAGTCCAAGTTAGGTATAGAAGTCCACCAACCATAGATCTATACAAGGTCTGATTAGCTTTTGGAGATTCATTATTTTTAGACAATTTGCATCCAGTCACCATAGGAGTTCCAACTGGTTTAGAGTTTTCTAATCCAAACTTCTTTAGTAATTCCTTCACATATTTAGTTTGAGATATAAAAATACCTTTTCTAGTCTATGAAATCTGCAAACCTAAGAAAAATTTCATCTCTCCTATCATAGACATCTCAAATTCTTTCTGCATATCACTGGAAAACTTTATACTCAAGTTATCATCTCCTCCAAAGATAATATCATCAATAAAAACTTCAACAATCAAGATGTTATCATTCTCAATTTTGAAATATAGATTACTATTTGCAGTACCTTTATTAAATCCTAATTTCAGTAAATAATTATCCAATCTAGCATACCAGGCTCTAGGGGCTTGTTTGAGTCCATAGAGAGATTTCTTTAGTTTGCATACCATGTCTCCATCATCTGACAATGAAAATCCACCAGGTTGCTCAATGTAGACTTCTTCCTCAAGATTACCATTCAGAAAAACTGACTTGACATCCATATGATATACCTAGAAATCCTTATACGTAGCCTATGCAAGAAACATTCTAACAAATTCAAGTCTCCTCATAATCAATCCCTTCCTTCTATGAATATCCTTTGTATACCAGTCTTGTTTTATTTCTAACAACTTCAATGACTTCATTCAATTTGTTCATGAATACCCATTTAATACCAATCACATTCTTATCTTTAGGTCTAGACACAAGTTCCCATGTGTTATTCCTTCAATCTAATTCAATTCTTCTTTCATATTCCTTATCCAATTTTCATCTTTGCAAGCCTCAACAACATGTTTAGGTTCAATTTTAGAAATCAAACATACCTCTTCAGTAGATAGCTTTATTCTAGTCATCACAGCTTTATTTTTATCATCAATAATCTGATTTTCAAAGTGATTCGATCTTACATACCTCAAAGTCTTTAGATTATTCTGATTTTTCAGGTTTCTGCACCTCTCCATCGGTAGTAGCAATATCGGGGTTAGTTGTCTCTACCAGATCATTCTACTTCAATACTTTAGTCTTAATAGGTGTTAGAACAACATGTTGACCATCATCATATATGCATGATCTGATTTCTTTTCCACAGTTCTCATAAACTTTCACATTTGTACTTTCCACTATCTTTCTGAGTCTCTTATTGTAGCACCGGTAAGATTTCCTCTTTGTTGAATATCCTAAGAAAATTCCTTCATCACTTATCACATCAAACTTTCCTATATCCTCATCTCTCTTGATATAACACTTTCTTCCAAAAATTCTAAAATATCTCACAGTAGGAACATGACCAAACCATAGATCATAAGGAGTCTTACTGGCATCACCTTCTATATGGACTTGGTTAAATCTATAAACAAGAGTGCTAACAACTTCTCTCCAATAGATCTGTGGAACATTCCCTTCAATCAGCATAGTCCTTGCAACATACAAGATAGTTATGTTCTTCCTTTAAACAACTCCATTCTGTTGTGGTGTTCTAGGAGTAGATAATTGTCTTCTAATCCCATGCTTCTCACTAAATGAATCAAACTCACTGGAACAAAATTCTCCTCCTCTATCAGATCTCAAATATTTCACCTTCAGTTTTGTCTCAGTCTCAACCTTTGCTTTGAATATCTTGAATGTGTCCAATGCTTCTGATTTTTCATTCAAAAAACAACCCACATCATTCTAGAATAATCATCTATCAGTAACATGGAATATATGTCACCCTACACACTTCTAATGTTTGTAGGTCCACATAGGTCAATATGAACAAGATCTAGCAATCCATTAGATGTATATTGCTTACTCTTGAAATAAATTCTTGTTTGCCTACCCAATTCACATTCCTTACATACCGGATTGACAGTCTTAACAATTTTAGGTAGATCTCTAACAACTTGGGTGCAATTGATCTTAATAATTGAATCAAAATTAACATGACATAATCTTCTATGCCACAAACAACTTTCATTAATCTGGGCAATCAAGAAACTTTTCTCACCAACATTCAAATAAAAGATATTACCTTCACTCGTAGTTCTAGATGCAATCTCTCTACTAAAGGCATTTAGCATCTTGCATTTTCCATTCTTGAATTGTAAATCATAACCTTTGTCAACCATTTGTCCAACACTTAAAATATTATGCTTCAAGCCTTCAACATACAAGACATCATCAGTGTTATTCTTACCATTAAAGGAAATAGAACCTGTACCATGGATCACATAGGCTTTGTCATTGATGTCAACACTTATCAACTCTGATCAGCCTACTAACAAGAGGAAGAATGGCAAATGAAGATGTGTGTCTTATTTCTCAAATTAAACCAACATCAATTAATGAGGCATGTGAATATAAACACTGGATTAAAGCTATAGAAGAAGAATTAGAATAAATTGAGAAGAATAACACATGGACATTAGTTCCCTGGCCTAAAGACAAAAATGTAATTGGAACAAAATGGGTATTCAGAAACAAACTTAATGAAGATGGTAAGGTAATCATAAATAAAGCAAGACTAGTGTGTAAGGGATATTCATAGAAAGAAGGAATTGATTACAATGAAACATTTGCACCGGTAGCCAGAATTGAGGGAGTCAGATTATTCTTGGCTTTTGCAACACACAAGAACTAAAAAGTATATCAAATGGATATTAAATGTGCATTTCTGAATGGAGATCTTGAAGAAGAAGTTTACATTGAGCAACTTGATGGATTTTCTTTGATAGATAACAAAGATATGGTTTGCAGGTTAAGGAAAGCTTTGTATGGGTTGAAGCAAGCTCCAAGAGCTTGGTATGCTAGATTGGATAAATATCTTTTAAAGATTGGTTTTTATAAAGGTAATGCTGACAATTGCTTATACTATAAAGTGACTGATGATGACATCTTGGTTATAGAAGTTTTTGTTGATGATATAATCTTTGGAGGAGAAGATGGATTATGTAAAGACTTTTCTATTGAAATGCAACAAGAATTTGAAATGTCTATGATTGGAGAGATAAAATTCTTTTTAGGATTGTAGATTTCACAGATTGATAAAGGTATATTCTTGAGTCAATCTAAATACTTGAAGGAGTTACTAAAGAAATTTGGCATGGAAAACTCTAAACCGGTAAGCACACCTATGACTACAATTGATAAATTATCACTAAGGGATGAATCTGCACTTGTTAATCTGACTAGGTACAAATCTAAGATAGGAGGTCTACTGTATTTGACACAAACAAGACCTGATATTATGAATGCAGTATGTATTGTTTCAAGATTTCAGAGTAATCCTAAAGAAAATCATGAATCAACAGTAAAAAGGATTTTTCAGTATTTACAAGGCACTACAAATCTTGGCCTATGGTATCCTAGAGATGAAAACTTTGAATTATGTGCATACACAGTGCAAATTGGGCAAGAGATGTAGATGACAGAAAGAGCACCACCGACAGAGCATTTTTTCTTGGAAGTAGATTAATTTCTTGGTTGAGTAAGAAACACAGTTGCACATCTTTATCAATAGCAGAATCAGAATATGTTGCAGCAACAACTAACTGTGCACAGTTATTATGGCTTAAGAAAATGTTGGACATAAAGGTAAAATGCAAAGAACCTATAACTATCTATTGTGATAATACAACTGTGAGGTAGGAAATTAGGAATCATCACAAGCAAATCAAAATACTAATCTAGCCCAATCATGAAAGCTTAAATGTAATGATCTATCCTAAAACACAATCAATAAAGACATGAAAATGAAACATTCAAAAGTAAATACTATGCAAACCATATGCAGATCTGAATGCTTCCTTCATGCAGCTCCATTGTCCTTCTTTCTTCTCCAAATAGTTTTGTTGTGGATCTCACCTACTAGTGCATGATCATGATTGAAAGCAAGTAGACAAGATTATTGCTCAAGAGTACTCGAAGCGTGATTGATTAAAAATTCGATAATCTGATTATTCTCCTTTGATTAGCCAAGATTGAAGAAATTCATCCAATTTATAGAAAAATTGGAGAGATGACAAGATTAGCATGATTCAATTCAAATGGAAATTGCAAATCAATTATGTCAATTATGACAAATTATGACAAATTATGCACTTTCTATGCAAAATTTGTTTATTGATAATTTATGACAAATTATGACAAATTTCTATGTCAAAAATTGATTGATTGTCAATTATGACAAATTATGACAAACTTCTATGTCATTCCTATGAAATTAGGAGAAAAATAGGAGGAAATTGAAATTAAGAATTAGAAAATTAGAAAATTAGAAAAAGAGGAATTAAGAAAATTAGGAATTTAGAAATTGATGAAAAATTAGGTAAATTAATTAATAATTTTTCATTTATTAATTAATTCACAAAAAGAGGAATAATTAGCCAATTAAATGAACATTTAATTGTGACAAGAAGACTTAGGATAAATGAATAATTTATTAATCCTAGAGGGGGAAATGACAAACAAGGTTAAATGATTAAATCACAAAACCCTAGAAGATGAATTGGGCCTTGATGAAAGATAATTGACTCGATCATGATTCTGATTAACAAAGGACCAGTGTGATAAATGATTTGATTGATAAATGCGCCAATTGATGAGGAACAATGACAAATTGATCCAAATTGACATAATTGAGACAGACAACGCTCGATGGCAAATTAATCGCAAAATGACAAAATTGACAAGAGGACAAGGATCGATGACAAAATAGATTGCAAGACAACAAGATTGAAAATGACAACGATCGATGACAAACCGATCGCAAAATGACAAGATTGAACATGACAACGATCGATGACAAATCGATCGCAAAATGACAAGATTGAAAATGATAAGGATTGATGACAAATCGACAAGATTGATAAGAGGAAAAAACCCTAATTAGGATTGACGATGTCCAAAATGATGACAAATTAGCATGCACATTGATGCGACAAGATAAAATTGATCAAAATCATGACTAGAGAGTATTGTCGACAAGACCAAATTTGAGAGTGAGACTAATGAAGAATGTAGAAGAATGACTCAATGCTCACAAATGATAAAAACCAAGTGCGTGACATAGGAGAAATGTTAATGCGACGCAAAAACCTAAAATGAGGCAATGCGTAAATGTTAAAGTATGACTCTGCAAGCATTGACCATTTTTAGGTGTCTACATTTTGCCTCTCTTTGAGACAATGTGATTTTAAGCATTGTTTCAAAGAACAATAATGAAAAATGCCCCAGACAATGATAATGACATATGCATGCCCCCTCGAGGAATTGGCTGGAAACATGCAGAAAAGAGGCCAATTGATCGATAAAAATGATGGGATCGAACAGACTGTCAATCAGAGATCGGATGCATGAAGGACAAGCAATTTAGGATGCAAAAGACCATGACCAATATAAGATGGAGAGGGTGCACGTCCATCGATGCACTGACAAAGATCTATAAATGAGACCAAGAGAGTGAAAATTGCTCATTTGCACTGGACAAAGAGGAGGATTTGTTGCTTTGGAAAAGGACACTTGCAGAGAGATGGTGAACATTCCAATGGCAGATCACCTTGGAGAACATGTACGCACATTCAGATGACTGGATGACGTGGGAGCAGCGGTATGGATCTCAAAAACCCATGTTTTCAATTTGATGAATTTGACTTGCTTGCGGGACATTGCGGGGCCCACAGGGGATGCAAAAATTGACTTCTGTGCTTGTGTAGGGTCTTCTGCGCTTGTGTAGGGGGACACAGGCACAATTTACATGACACAGGCGTAGGTTTCTTGACACAGGCGCAGTTGTGCATTGGGAACCCAATTTTGGTCCAAAATAACATGCAAATGATCCGGAAAGGGGGATAAGGGTAGGATAGGTCAGATTAGATGAAAAACACCCTGATGTGGACATGAAAATGAGGAAATGTAACCCATAGGAGCAAACCCTAAAACTGACAAAATGTGCCCTAATTATGATGCAGAGTCGACAGTATCCACTGATCACGCGAGAGAACCAACCTGACTGCTTCATGCTATGACATAGACTCAGGAGCATAGACAGAGACACATTAGCAGGACTTGGGATATACTATGTCACATTCATGCCCGAGATTAGGGCAAACACAGGACTACTTACCGCATTGGCAGAGTGATGGCATTCGGAGACTTCCTCCTTCCATCTGGCGACTGGAGAGGCGATAGTGACACTGGAGGATGTATGGCGTATCCTCCGCATTCCGATTCATGGAGAGATGGTAGAGTATGACCCAGTGACAGGGAGAGATGCATTGTGCAGATTGTTTGAGTGCGACGCAGAGGATCTGGATATCATCGAGAGGGAGATTGGCTGGGAGACCATGGCATCAGAGTATGATCGACGATATGTGGTGATAGCCGTGGTGATAGCATGTCTACTAGTAGGGGACATATGAGGACATGGATTCCCTATTGGATGGGGAAGAGTGCTAGAGCGGATGGCAACAGAGGGGATATTGTATGCATGGGGACCATGTGTACTTGCTATGCTGTATTTTCAGTTGCATTAGATAGCATATCAGGGAGTTCAGACTTTGAGCTGTGGGGTTACACTGCTGTAGGTATGGGCATTTGAGCACATAGCTAGATGTCGACCGATTACAGAGAGATAGGTAGTACCACATTGACCATATGTGTACTACTATGGGGGAGCACTGAGATAGGGTCCATTTGGATACATATTATATTGGCGACACGAGCTAGACAGACTAAGAGAGTTCACATGGAGGCCATATCGTGATTGCCCTGGATGGTCAGATGATAGTGATGAGCTACCGTATTGTAGATAGGAGAGGTACTTGATTGGGCGGCCAATGAATCGGCAGAGAGTGACTGAGATGTACCTACTAGAGAGAGTTAGATGACAGTTTGGAGAGAGGCAGGATGTACCTACGAGGACTACACACTTTGCCTGATCTCACAGAGAGACGAGTCAGTGGGGGAGTATGATTTAGCCACACATAGCATATACTGACTTCACACAGCTACAACAGAGATAGTGGGATTGGAAATCGGATGTGGTGGATGCCAGGATGACAGAGGAGTATGAGAGATGGTTTGCACGACGGCGGCTAGTGCCATTGACAAATCCAGATATTCCAGTACCTAGGCGATAGGAGGACTTCCCACTCACTGGAGAGGAGAAGGGAGATGATGAGGATGAGGAGGATGAGGGGGATGATGAGGATGGAGATGAGGATGGGGAGCAGGAGGCATTGCAGGATATACCCATAGAGCTAGAGACAGCTAGGACATAGGAGATGGAGATGTGCAGGGCTACCATAGTGAGTCAGCAGGATCACATTGTGACTTTAGAGAGAGAGCATGAGCAGTTCAAAGTGGAGATAGCCAGACTCACAGCGGCTCGAGACACAGCAGTAGCTCAGGCACAACGAGAAGAACAGAGAGTCACTGAGTATATTGGGTCGATTCGGGATGCCAGTGCACGAGAGATGGCACAGATGCTGGTAGAGACCGGAGAGGAGATACACCATTGGAGGACACTATATGAGAGTGCAGTTCCACCAGAGTAGAGAGCAACTTCATATCAGGCATGATCGAGGACAGAGAGCAGGGCACGCTCTCGGAGGTCATTGAGCAACATAGGGGTGAGTGGACCTATGAGACCACCACAGCCAGGACTAGGAGGGAAATCATTCGCGAGACATGGCAAAGATGAGGAGGATAGAGGGAGCACCCAGTGATAGAGGCACATGCTCCTTAGGACAGACAGTGGACATTATGTAGTTTGACATTTTGTAGTCAGCCTACGGGCCATACTTAGGACAGACAGTCCAATTTTGTACTCTGATATTATTGTGACAGATGATATGATATGCATCGATATGATGAGATGCAATGTGTTATGACTTATGTGATTTTCCATGTATGGATGACTTATGCACTGTTGATGTATGATTGTGGAACATGTATGGATGTATTTTTTTTATGTGTTTTCGATGCATTTATAATATGAAATGGATAAAATGCTTGATGTGATGCTCGATGTGATGTGTGATATAATGCAAATGTACTAACCAATGAATGTAGGATGCAGTATGTATGTTTGGAGATCGGAGCACTAGACCGAATTGATTATCCGACCGGACGGAAGAAATGTTAGTAAAATGAAACAGAGGATAGAGGACGAAGAAAAACTTGCTTTCAGTAATGCACTTTGTAGGTGAGAACATTTATTTTAATGTAGCAAAATGGATGCGTAGCATCATGGCATGGAAGGCCAGAGCTGAAAGGCAACCCTTTTTGCAAAAGACAAACACATCATAGACAAACAACAATCACAATCAAAAAGAAAAGGACCATGATCCATCTCGGTCACTCTAAATCACTCAGTGACATCATCGAGTAACATAGGAACATGATCGAAGCCAAAGATAAATTAGTAAAAAGATAAGATGCACAAATTCCAACAAATCAAACAAACACCTTGATCTTCGTTGTCAAAAGTTAAAAATGCTGATAGGACGATCATGCTGTCTGGTTTCAGGACATGCGGTACCCCGTCTAAGATAGGACACAGTCTGGTTTCGAGTATACCACACCCTGTATAAGACCCATGATAGTAGAGACAAGGACAAACGATATTGATGGTAACATTCGATTGATATGACAATTGTGATCAGTTTGAATGTCTGGATTGATTGAAAGAGTTCATCTGTTTAAGCGTGATTTCAGTAAAGCACAATGTTTGATTGATTGTGTGTCATTGGATGTATACTCGATGATCTGTCTATGAACAGAGGGGTTATTTATGTTTTTTTGTTTTTTGCTTTTCGATTTGTTTTTTGTTTTTTGTTCATTTTTTAAGGACTTTATTTGACTTTTTAGGGATTATCTCAGGACATTTTTCAATTTTTTTGAGATTTTTTCAGGACATTTTTCAATTTTTATGAGATTTTTTTTCAGGACATTTAAATTTTTTTTTTTGAATTATTTCAGGACATTTTTCAAATTTTTTTTTTTGATTATTGTAGGACATTTTTCAATTTTTTTTTAATGATTTTTTCAGGACATTTTTCAATTTTTTTTTATGATTTTTTCAGGACATTTTTCAATTTTTTTGAATTTTTGCCCCCAGTGTCTAGCAAGGCAAGGAATATGACAGGTGAATAAATAGGCTTTCTGAAATGATGGTGGATAGAGGGAAGACAAAGGCTTTTTATTATGGAGACAATACAGACGTAATTTTCAAGGGCTATTGCGTGATGGGACAAGAGACTGGATATGACAATGTAAAGCAGGAACATGGCATGAGGGACATGTCAAGAGGTTTTTGAAACCATGTTTAAATTTTGCGTCCTTATGTTAGATCAAGATCAAGGAATGAAAAGGAGTGTATGGATAGGATAAGCAAGACCAAGAATTGATAATGGACATGGACTGAAGGTCGGGATAGGATACGAGATAGTGTCAAAAAGTTGCAATAAACTAGGGAATATAGATGAAAGGTTGTAATAAGCAAATGGATAAAGACCAAAAGCTACGATGGACTAAAAGCTACAAATAAGATGCATGATGCTCATGATGGTCCTCAGCCTTGTCAAGATCAAAGGTGGAAAGGGAAAATGGACATGAGGGACAAAAGGATAATGAAGGATAATGACATGGTATGATAGGATAATGAAGCAATACAGGACAAAAGGATATGATAGGATAAAACATGTCCCCAAGTGTGGTGTGCAAGAAGTTCATGGATTACACATGATGCCTGTTTGCTAGGTTTTCATCACGGTACTTGCCCAAGGCGCTTGTTTGCCAGGTTTTCACCAGTGGACGAATTATTTTTCTTTACTTTTTTCTTTTCTTTTTTGTCTTTTTTTTTTTTGTATTTTGACTTTTTCAATAGAAGATGGACACATGATAGGGGATGGAAGAAGGACTCAAGCGTATTTTTGTTTGGATAGTAGCCTTAAAAAAAATGGACCATGACCTTTAAAAGTATGCTCAAAGACATTGGTCGGGTAAGGACATGGAAAATGACATGAAACTAAGGCAAGGATTTATTCAAAGATTGGACCAGAGGGATCGAAGGATGGAAAATATGCATTGGATAATGGATAGGGTATTGGAAGAATTGGGCTTGAGTGGATAGAAATGTTGGCAAGATTGACATTGGCAAACACCTTGAGGGGTGATGGACTGATGGAGGAAAGATGTGCTTTGGATATGGAGATTTTGAGGAAGGAAAGGCTATGGATTTTGGGAAATAAGGGCCCAAAACGGATGAAGAAGGTGGTGGAGAAATAGACTTGGAAGGTTTGGATGGAGGAATAGCAATTTTAGATGCCAATTTTGATGTTTCTTTAGGCTTTTGTGCTTCAAGGAGCCGCTTAGGGATCCACATGGTTTTTGATTTTTCATGCTTTTGTGGTTCCTTGGAGTGCATTGCTTGCATAAGGGATTTAGGAACCCATATATATTTTGACTTTGCTTTATTTTGCTCAGTGGGCCTTTGTGGCCTTTTGGATATTTCTTTTTCTTTATAGATCATATTGTTCTTTGTTTTGACATGTCGATTATATTGGACATGTTGATCCTTGAATACATGTGGATTGCTAGACTTATGACTTTTATACTTGGCATCCAAATTGCTTGGACGGGGAAAGGAATGCATGGATGGATATGAATGAAATGGAGTTCTTTTGGATTGATGAAATTTACTCAAGGATGTGTGCCTTTGCTGACCTTGCATAGAGGATGAAGGGATATAAGGACCTAAGATGGATGGAAGGGATGATGGGGAAGGTGTATGTTTTGATCTTGATGGAGGGATACCAACGTCTTGAGAGTGAGTTGTGCAGACATGACCCTTAAGATCTTCTTTGATATGAAGGGATTCTTGCTTATGGAGATCTACTCCTTTACCTTTATGAATATCTTGACTTGTAGGATACTCTTTTCTTTGGGAAGAAGATGCAAGTCTATTATGAGGTGGATATGATATGAGAGAAATAATGAGATCTTGGAGTGGATTGGATTGCACCAAAGTGGAAGAACCCATTATGCATGTCGAGGGTTCATGAACATCTTGCACTAACACATTAGAATCATGAAGGGGATTAGGATCATGAGGGCGACTAGGATTGTGTAGTGGACATGGTTCAATGACAGGCTTTTCAAGAGATGGAATGGGAGAAATAATGGGATCATCAAAAGAAATGCGATCTTGGGGTGTATATGGAGCATTAAGACAAGGAGATGGAGGAACAAGTGGATCTTGTGGAGGATCTGAAGGAATAATTTGATCTTGACAAGGAGGAAGATCATTGGAATCCTCTTTAAAGGTGCTTTTCTCTTGACTTTCAATGGGATCATCATAAAGGATGGAAGGGATATCTTGATCTTTCTTAGGAAGTGGAATGTCAATGGGATTTGAAAGGACATTTTTTTCATGAAATGGAAGGGGATCGTTTGGGATTGGATGGACTAGGATATCTTGATCTTGCTCGGGGAATGGAGTGTCAATAGGACTTTGGATAGGATGGACAAGAATAGGGGAATCATTATGAGTGTCTGGGGAAATGGGATCTTGGTCAACAATTGGATGGGATGATAAGGTTTCGGGATCTTGATCTTGATCTGTTTTAACATGCGTTTCTTTATGCTCTAAATTATCCTCTTGACATGGGGTTAGACTTTGGATATGCATGGGGGATTCTGACAAGGGATCAATGGTTTGGCATGAAGGAAATGCGCTTTGAACATTTGTGATGGATTCTGGCAAGGAATCAATGCTTGAACATGAGGAAGAGGGACTTTGAATGGGGTCCTCTAAAATAGGTAATGGCAATAAAGTGCATGGTGGCATTGGGTCTTGTATTTCTGAAACATGACAAGGATGTGCATCATGAATTGGATTATCGTGGCAATCAATTATGGATACCTCTTGGATAATTGCATCCTTGGGTGTATTGTTTGATGAGGACAATATGGAAGGTTCTTGTGAAACTTCTAAAGGTGTAGGGATAGATGCCACTGGAGAGTCAATTTTCTTGCGAGGGGATGAGGCATTGCTAGACATAATTGTATTATCTTGATCTTCCTCAAAGAACTCACTTGGTAGGTTCCTTAAGAGCCTTGCAATAAAGCCACCTTTCTTTCGAGGTTTTGATATAGTTGTATCTGGAATTTGAACTTGGCTTGGTGTGTGCTGCAACCTTTGTTTTTGAATGTTTGGTTGTGGTTGTTGACATTTATATGTTGATTGAACTTGTTGATATTCCACCATTGGTTGAACTATTTGTTGACATTGTATAGTTGGTTGGACATATTGTTGAAATTGGACCATTGGTTGTGTCTGTTGGAAATGCTGGAACTGTTGAACCATTGGTTGTGATGGTTGAAAATGTGATTGATAGTAAACACCTTCTTGTTCTTGTTGTAGAGGCACATAATGTTGAAATTGTTGTTGTCTCTTTTCTTGAAGTTGTTTCATCATCTCTATTTGGGAGAGGAGAGCTGGTATGTCTGATCGTTCAAGAAGAGATCTTACATCAATTGGCTCAATCTTTGGATTTCAACCTGGAAATTTTCAAAACATTTTGGACATTTGTGATCTATTCTTCTCAATGTTTTTCACTCTTTGTTCCAATATCTCATTTTCTTGAGCTAGTTTCTCCTCTAGTTTTTGTATTTGGAGACTTGTTTCATCATAGAAAGTTTCATCAATGTTGCTTTGTTGTTGGGTTGGATATAATTGTGATTGCATTGTCGGTTGATACGTTAAACTTTGTTGCATCATTGGTGCTTGGAACCTTGTTTCAATAGACATGTCACTATGCAAATGCAATATTTTTGGAATTTTTCAAGGATAATGTATGATATGCAACTAAATGCAAACTAAATAGATGAAAATGCAATCTATGGCAAGAGTGAAATCTATTTTTTTGGTTGTTTTTTAAGATTTTGACAAACTTTTTGCAATGGAAATCTAAAAAGAGACCCTTAGGAAATTGAAATGATGTCTAGACCTCAAAGGACAAAAGGACCAAGTGACAAAAGGACAAAATGACAATGTCTCCCCTATATGCTTGGATACTAAGCTAGGTTTGACCAAATGACATTGATGACAAAAAGACAAAAGGTTTGATAAGGTCTAGACTTCCTAAAAATGACTTAGGGTTTATCAAAGATTTGGACTACTCAAGTATGACAAAACCTAGTTTTGACACTATATGCAAAGGGACAATTAGTATGCAAGTGACCCTAATTGTAAAGCGGAAAAAATCAAACCCTAGTCATTCTCCCCTCCCCAACTCCAAGGAGAGAGAAGGGAGAGTCACTAGGGTTGATGGTTTTCACTTAGGAGAGACTTTACATTCAAAAGAGGGGTTGAAACCCACAAGATCCAATCCCACGCAATGCAAGATTGGATTCTAAATGAGTTTCAAGGGTTGTGATAGCAAGGATACCCTCTTTTGTAAAGAATGTAGATAGAAAGATTGAACTAGGAATGCATGTAAAGTAGGAAAGATTCACTTATAAACAGAGATAGGGATATGGGATGAAGCTACAGACCTAGAATTAGCAGTAAAATGTCGAGACGGTGCTGTTCTGCAAATTTGAGCGAAAGTTGACCGGACGATGGTGCCCGGCGTGCACACGGTCCTCCAAAAAATCCGCGAAACGAAGGGGGATCTGTTCATCTCTGCACAAGGATTCCAGATCTTCAATTACAACCGCGTACCTGCAACCTACACACAGAAAAGAGAGGACAATTGGGGGGTTAGGGATAAAGGCAAACCCCGGTTTTGGAATTAACCAAGAAATGAGAATGCTGTAAATGTAAATGTTTGTAATGTAAACAAGTACTGATACCTTGTTGTAAGAATGTTTGTATTTTTACATGCGAAGGTGTAATGTATGTAGTATGTTGTATGTTGTAAGTGATCTCCTCTTCAATTGTTGAATCCTTGTCTTGAATGCAACACTTAGCCTTGAATGGAGACTTAGAATGCTCAATTGCTTGAAGGAATGCTTGAATGCTTGAATATCGTTTCCGCCTTTTTTCCATCTACCCAAATGGGAGAGGAAATGTAGTTTATATACTTGCCAATTAGGGTTGAAAGACTAATTTTTCTGACCTTAGGCCGACCTGGGAAGATTATTTTCCAATTTGCAAACATAAAGACCTGAAGCCCCATAAGAGACCGGGCCCAAAATAGGACCAGGGACCAGGGCGCTAGGCGCCATGGTCCTGGGGGACCAGGGTGCTGGGCGCCATGGTCCCACCTCCAGGGACAGCAGGGTGCAAGGAGGATCAGGCCAGGGTGCTGAAAAATGCAGTTTTTGGTGTTATAAGCAAGTTTCGGGGTCTCCATTCAGGTTCCGTGTTGCGCTGCCATCGTGAAGACCCAAATGCAGTCGAAATTGCAAGTGTCACAATTTTAGGACGCTACATTTAGCCCCCACTTTAGCGGGAGTATAAGCGTATGCTCATACTTCTGGTAAAGTACAAGGAAACAACATTGAAAAACTTTCACCACGTCAAGGAGGCAAGATACACCAAGCCCCCAGTGGACTAAGGATCTTATGACTTCGATTGACAAAGTAAAAGGGAAGATCACGAGGGAGAACCATGACTGTCAGTAGTAAGGTTCCCTCACTATGAGTCATGCAAGAAAGATATCAAAAATTTTCAAGGCAAAGCTAAATTTGTCAAGAAATTTTCAAGTATCTTGAAAAGATATGAACGGGATGTATGCCCCCCTACGTTAAAGCGATTGCACATGCCTCATCGGGGGTGATTGCTTTAAGGTAGTGATACATATAAGAAATGAGAAAGGGAAAGGAGCATGTTATCACAAGGATTTAGCCCCCAAGTGTAAGATAAGCCCAAGGATAATAGACACAGAACACAAAGCACAAGGTGAGTTCACTTTCCTTGGGGTCAGTATGCTGTATGATAATTCATGTATATCATATGTATGTATGCATAATTGTTCTTCATTCCCCAATCAAGGAAGGTCACCTAGAAGAAGGGAACACATGTGTCTTTTGAGTCAGCATGAGAGAGACCAAAAGGGATCTCAATGCTTTGCATCGTCCTCAAGTAGACAACACTAAGGACAACAAATAGAAGAATGAGAATAACACATAGAAGAAGTAACAAAAGAGAGGAAGAGAGAATCTGCTATGCTAATGAACTAGTCTAGCACGTCATCTACCCCCCGATCTTGCTGATCAATATTTCGGGAAGGCAGGAAACATGCTAGAGGAGGAACATCCAACACAGCAGATGGAGCTATCACAAGATCCAAACAAGGGCTATGTTCATGTTCTGAGCCACGTTGTTCTTGTCTAGGAGCTAGGATAAGTGCTTTAGAAAATTCGTTAGATAAATGGTTATCAACATCAACATATTCATACTCACTATCAGAATGAATAGGAGTAACATTTTCATCATGAATAACATTTTCATCTATATCATCATCAAGATTTATAAAAATAGGATCTTTAACTCGCACAGGATCAAGGCCATCATGCATCTTATGTTTAGGAGATTTTGGCTCAATCTTCGGCTGAGGAGAAAATGGAATAATACTGGCTGAAGGTGTTTTTGGGAATTGCAAAGTTTGAGAAGCAGCTGCCTGAGCTCTAAGATGACGTTTTCGTCGGCGTTCACGTGCAGAACAATTTCATCTAGTCTTAGCAGGAAGTTGAGAAGATTGAGGAGGAGGAATGTTCTCATCCTTATCACTTGGGTGTTTAGGTTGTGGTCTCTTAGGTTGAACAATAGGAGAAGAGGAAGGAGGAGGAACTGCTCCATATAAAGGAGGAATATTTGGTTTAGGAAGGAGACCAAGCCCATCATGACGAGGAGGTATAGGTCTACTTTTAGGAAGTTTATTAGATATAGGAATGGGTTGGGAATCTTCTTGAGGAAAGACATTAGTTTTATCTTTCAAAGGAAGAACTTCCTTCTCAAGAACGATAGGGATGTCAAGTTTGGGTGTTCTAGGTTCACTTAGAGATAGGATCATATCTTTTTTCCACTTTTGATAGGATTTGAAAAGATGATCACTCTGCGGTGGAAGAGATTGGAATTGTTTAGGCCAAAAGTAATCAATAGGAACGCTAGAAGTTCTTTCAGCTGGTTTAAAGAGACTATGATTGACAGTAACAATTTCACCATTATGGGGAAATTTCAAGCACTTGTGAATAGGAGAAGCAATAGCTTTCATGGAAGATAGCCAAGGATAGCCTAGCTTCACACGAAATTGTTCGGATGATGGAATAATAGCAAAGTCTACATTAAGGGATTTGTTATGGACCTCAATAGGTAATGTAATAGAACCAATTGCAGGAGAAGAAAATGCATCAAATAGTTTCACAACCACATTTGTTTCATCATAGATCACTTGATTCAATTGCAAAGTAAAAAGAAATTCTTCAGTAATGACATTAACCATACAAGAAGGATCAATAAGCACTCCACGACAAGGTGTATTCTTGACTTTTGCAACTATATATAAAGGACCATCAGGTGCCCTAATAGTTTCACTAGAATCAAAGGTGATGGAAGGTTCTTTAGGGATTTTCTGCTGCTCTACAAAGTTAATCATATTCAGAGCCATAGACACAAGATCATCAGGTGAGATAGATGAATCATTAGTATCAATCGCATTAGAGGTATGAGAAGGTAATGGATCAGTAAAAATTTGAAGATTTTGGTTTGGAGGAGCTACAGATTTATTGCCTTTATCATTCATACCAGAAACAGAGATAGTATTATTATCAATCAAATCTTGAATTTTACCCTTTAAAGCAAAACATTTTTCAGTATCATGCCCAGGTTGACGATGAAATTGACAAAAAGATTTGTTATCAAAATAGGGTGAATTAATCTTTGCAGGATCTATTTGCCTTATAGGAGGAAGAGTAAGCACATTTTGTTCCAATAACTTATTCATAATACTATGCAATGATTCATTCAAAGGAGTAAACTTTCTTTCTTTCTTGAAAAACTTAGAAATAGGAGGCACACCTGATGCTGCATTTACATTGTTGTTGATGATGTTTTCATTGAATTTAATGGACTCTCTGTTTGGTTTAAACTTCCCAAGTGGTTGTTGACTACTATCACCCTTATCACTCGGAGCCATAGGATTTGCTTGTTCCATTTGACTCACAGTCAGTTGATAATTGTGAAGAGTTGCACACAACTGTTGGAAAGAAGTAAACTCAGAAAATAGAAGTTTTTCTCTAATATCTTTTTGTAAATTAGAAATAAAGATTCTTTGAATATCATTGTCAGGTACTGGAAAAGAAATTTGAGCATACAAATGCTTATATCTACCAATGAAATCAGTCACTTTTTCTTTAACACCTTGTTTACAATGCATTAAATCAATCAAAGTAACTTTAGGACTTATATTGTTTTGAAATTGTTGAATGAAAGCATTTGCAAGTTGTTCGAAAGAAGAAATAGAATAGAAGGCAACGAGCAATACCATTGTAGGGCTTTGTCTCTTAATGTTCTAGTGAACAGTTTTGCAAGCAACCTTTGGTCATAAGCAAAATCAGTACATATTGTTTGAAAGGTCTTAACATGTGTTAGAGGATCACCCTTACCATTATAAAGTTCCAAATGCGGGATTTCAACATGTTTAGGGGGGATAGCTCTAACAATGTCAAGAGAAAGTGGGCTCACCACATCAAATGTGGGCACACTAAACTTAGATTGATTCATAGAGGCAATTTGTTGCTGTAAAGAAGAGACAGTTTGTGCAAGATTGTTAATGGTTGCTTCAGTCGAAGAGTTCATATTAGACGTGTTAGATTGTGATGGAGGTGTTATGTTATTGAAGAAGGTAGAGAGTAAGGTGGTGGGACACTATGATAGTTAGTCATAGGAGATGATTGGAAAGGAGGAACACTACAAGGAGGAATGGAATGGTTAAATGAATTGCCCCCTTGTGTCATGTTCATTTGTGGAGATATAATAGGAACATTCATTGAAGGAATGAATGAAGAAGTCAGATTGAATGAAGGAAGAGGGTTGATTGAAGAAGAGGGATTGCCCCCATGATTGGTGATCATAGGTGGAATGTCTTGTATTGAAGTAGTCATTATGTTTGATGTAAAAGTAGGTATACTAGCAATAGAAGTCGTCAAAGGAATAGAATGATTGACTTGAGTAGGAGGTTGTGTATAACCTAAAGTTTCGACACAACTTTTCATCAGCATCACATTCAAATCCACAATGTGTGCAATACCACACAAAATATCAATTCCATTCTTATCACTTTGAACCATACGTTTTAGACCCTCAATTAATGAAAGAGCTTCACTATCGGGGTATTCTTGAGACATCCATTGTCGAAAATCATCAAATTGGTTATCCAATTTTGAAAGTTGTTCTATAGAAACCTCATGGAGAGCTTCTTCATCATTAAGAGGATTAGAGGAATTACCCATGTCCTCGTTAAAAAGGCCATTCAAATTAGGTTCCATCTCCTCGGTAATTACACCTTGGAAAGACTTAATTCTAAGGCTTCGTCTAATGGGAATAGTGTAGGTAGGACTTATTGTTGTAAAACTCATGCACTAGAGAGAGAGAGAGGATTTTGAATTTTAGAGGTAGCAAATTTCAATAAAATCAGCCAATCTCCTAGATTTAAGCTGTTAAATGCAATTAGGACAATCTCCCAAAATTTCGGAAAAAATGTCCGGGACCGTGGCGAACGGAGTGCACACGGTCCTCACAACTTTTTTCGAAATTTTCAGGGATGAAAGTTATGATGATTTTAAAGCTAATCTGAAAAAATTGAGTGATTTTACGATCTGTAGATAGGCCAAATTAAAGTTGCAATCTCAAAATTGAACCCTACCAAGATTGTTGAAAAATGTAAAATTTGAATTTTGAAAAAGAGAGGGAAATTGAAATTTTGAATTTTATGATTTTAGAAGGAATACTGAAAGCAATGCAGGCTTTGAAATTTAAAAGTTGACTCATTTTCATGCAAAATTCGAATTTGAAAGTGGAAATCAAGGTTGTTGCAATTAAACACTTAATTTCAAAAGTCACAAACTGCAAAAATTTGAATAAAGCACTGAAATTTCGAATGAATGCTAACACACTTTTTAGATTTAGGACTATAAGAAACACAATTTTGATATGAATTTTAATTTCAACAATTTTTGAATGATTAGAAGCCTCAATCCAAGCAATCACTAGACCAACTTTAACTTTAATTTTGAAGGTGTTAAAATTGATAAAATCAGCCAAAATTCTAGATTTTAGCAGAAAAATACAGTAAGATCTAGCTCCCGAAATTTCAGAAAAAATGTCGGGGACGATGGCGCTCGGGGTGCACATGGTCCTCGCAACTTTTTTCCAAATTTTCAGGGATGAAAGATATTGTAATTTTGTTGTGGAATCCAAAGTTACAGCCGATTTGGAGGTGTTTTGATTAGTGAAATTATCAGTCAAAGGTTGAATCAAGAAGGTCTTAAAAATTAGGCTTTTGACATTTAACCACTTAATTTTCAGAATTAAAGCACAAATATGAATTGACAATTTGCAATAGAAGGGTAGATCTGAAACAAGCATTAACAATTAAACATTTCACAAGTTCAATTACTAAAAAGAAAATTTTAGGGTTTTGTGCAATTAACCTCTAAAATTTGCAAAAGATCAAACATGGAAATGTAATTAAGGGAGCAAATTTTTCAGATCTAACCATGAATAATCAGAATTAGAATGTTCACGTTGGGTTCACCAAAATGTAAAGCGGAAAAAATCGAACCCTAGTCGTTCTCCCCTCCCCAACTCCAAGGAGAGAGAAGGGAGAGTCACTAGGGTTGATGGTTTTCACTTAGGAGAGACTTTACATTCAAAAGAGGGGTTGAAACCCACAAGATCTAATCCCACGCAATGCAAGATTGGATTCTAAATGAGTTTCAAGGGTTGTGATAGCAAGGTACCCTCTTTTGTAAAGAATGTAGATAGAAAGATTGAACTAGGAATGCATGTAAAGTAGGAAAGATTCGCTTATAAACAGAGATAGGGATATGGGATGAAGCTGTGGACCTGGAATTAGCAGTAAAATGTCGAGACGGTGCTGTTCTGCAAATTTGAGCAAAAGTTGACGGGACGATGGCGCCCGACGTGCACACGGTCCTCCGAAAAATCTGCGAAACGAAGGGGGATCTGTTCGTCTCTGCACAAGGATTCCAGATCTTCAATTACAGCCCCGTACCTGCAACCTACACATAGAAAAGAGAGGACGATTGGGGGGTTAGGGATGAGGGGTTTGCCTTTAGGTCAAACCCCGGTTTTGGAATTAACCAAGAAATGAGAATGCTGTAAATGTAAATGTTTGTAATGTAAACAAGTACTGATACCTTGTTGTAAGAATGTTTGTATTTTTACATGCGAAGGTGTAATGTATGTAGTATGTTGTATGTTGTAAGTGATCTCCTCTTCAATGGTTGAATCCTTGTCTTGAATGCAACACTTAGCCTTGAATGGAGACTTAGAATGCTCAATTGCTTGAAGGAATGCTTGAATGCTTGAATATCGTTTCCGCCTTTTTTCCATCTACCCAAATGGGAGAGGAAATGTAGTTTATATACTTGCCAATTAGGGTTGAAAGACTGATTTTTCCGACCTTAGGCCGACCTGGGAAGATTATTTTCCAATTTGCAAACATAAAGACCCGAAGCCCCATAAGAGATCGGGCCCAAAATAGGGCCAGGGACCAGGGCGCTGGGTGCCATGGTCCTGGGGGACCAGGGCACTGGGTGCCATGGTCCTAAAGGACCAGGGCACTAGGCGTGATGGTCCCACCTCCAGGGACAGCAGGGTGCAAGGAGGATCAGGCCAGGGTGCTGAAAAATGCAGTTTTTGGTGTTATAAGCAAGTTTCGGGGTCTCCATTCAGGTTTCGTGTTGCGCCGCCATCGTGAAGACCCAAATGTAGTCGAAATTGCAAGTGTCACAATTTTAGGATGCTACACTAATATGATATGATAATGACTTAAGCTTAATGAAGGGACCTAGGGTATGCAAATATGAATGTATGATGGTATGACTTTAATGCAAGAGGACACATGCAAGTGGATGACCCTTATGCAAAGGGGTATGACCTAGATGAAACTTAACCTTGGTACTTGACAATGACTTTGCAAAATGCAAACCTAGGATGAACCTAAATCTAAGTGACATGAATGTTGAGACAAGATTTTGAAAAATGTTTGACAACCATGTTTAAAGATGTTTTGAACTTTGTTGGATGGAATGTTCTTGTGTTTAGCCTTGTTTTGAATCAATTTGCCTTGTTCTTGAAATGAGATACAATTCAACTTTTGACAAGCAAATAATACAAGATATTTCAACTTAAACTCAAGACAATCATGCTCATTCCCACATTTCTTATGGTAGGCAAGGACATTAGGTACTTGAGAGGTAGACTCATTATGGGATTCAAGGAGAATACATAGATGCTTGACCCCATGGGCTCCCCTCCATGACACTCACTTCTCAGGGCAGCCAAGCATCAGTCCCCATGGAAATCTCCCCATGGCGAACTTAGTATCTCTTCCAAGTATCCGAACTTGTCCTTCTCAAGCAACTAGAAGGGTTTTTGGCCTCTAAAAACAAGGTGTTTAGTAAGGATTTCTGTTAAGTGTTACTCCTTGATGTCATGCAAGCGTGATTGAGACATTAAGCCCATCAAGATACCAAACAAATGTAGTCACGCAAGCATGATTTAGACCGTGAGGTCCTACTTAGATGTTGATATGAGAAAGAGTTCAAGGGTCATCACTTCCCAAGTAACTGCAATTCCCACGTAACCCTTCCTTCAAAGCTTTCGCCCATCAGGTATTTGTTTATAGTGAGTTAGAATGCCAAGGTATTCTAGCCGTACTCACTTTGGGTCGTTCCCTTCTCACGATTATCACTTGCTTGCAAAAGAAAATGGTCGGGAAGGCAGGCCCTCTAAAGGTGACACACAATCAAAGACATGAGCATGGTATCGAAGATCTGGATTTCTGATCACCCTAAGAAGGATGAGAGCATACTCTCCTACTCCAATGTCACACTCAACAATCAAAGCAAAAACATGTTCATTCCAACCTATTTAAAAATCATACTAGGTGCCTATAACATTAATGGCAAACACCAAGTTTAGTTGTTTCTCCAAGGCAACCTGCAAAACCCAAGTTAGAAGTTTAAGGTGTTTATTCTTTGACTATCGATTCTGCATAAAACATGTTAGTAGTTTCATTTTTTGTCTTTTCCATGCATATGCCAAGGTTCTGCATAGATAATTAGTACCAAAAACCAAAAAACAGAAAACAGAATGCAAAAACAAAACAAATTTTCAAGAAAAACACTGCCTTTTTACCTCTGTTCTGGACTTTACATAGGCGCAGAACTCATGACATAGGCGCATAATGCATGACACAGGCACATGTTGTCCTTGACACAAGTTCAAAATGCATAACATAGGCGCAAGTTGTCTTACACAGGCGCAGAAGTCCCCAGAAAACACTGCACTACCCTGTTTCTTGAGTTTTTGACCTGCAAATCAACTCAAAAACACTCAAAAACACAGTTAAGTGGTTAGATGGTTAGTTTCACATCAGGTTCACCAATTAATGTGAACTAGGAAATTAGGAATCATCACAAGCAAATCAAAATACTAATCTAGCCCAATCACGAAAGCTTAAATGTAATGATCTATCCTAAAACACAATCAATAAAGACATGGAAATGAAACATTCAAAAGTAAATACTATGCAAACCATATGCAGTTTTGAATGCTTCCTTCATGCGGCTCCATTGTCCTTCTTTCTTCTCCAAATAGTTTTGTTGTGGATCTCACCTACTAGTGCATGATCATGATTGAAAGCAAGTAGACAAGATTATTGCTCAAGAGTACTCGAAGCGTGATTGATTAAAAATTCGATAGTCTGATTATTCTCCTTCTAATTAGCCAAGATTGAAGAAATTCATCCAATTTATAGAAAAATTGGAGAGATGACAAGATTAGCATGATTCAATTCAAATGGAAATTGCAAATCAATTATGTCAATTATGACAAATTATGACAAATTATGCACTTTCTATGCAAAATTTGTTGATTGATAATTTATGACAAATTATGACAAATTTCTATGTCAAAAATTGATTGATTGTCAATTATGACAAATTATGACAAACTTCTATGTCATTCCCATGAAATTAGGAGGAAAATAGGAGGAAATTGAAATTAAGAATTAGAAAATTAGAAAATTAGAAAAAGAGGAATTGAGAAAATTAGGAATTTAGAAATTGATGAAAAATTAGGTAAATTAATTAATAATTTTTCATTTATTAATTAATTCACAAAAAGAGGAATAATTAGCCAATTAAATGAACATTTAATTGTGACAAGAAGACTTAGGATAAATGAATAATTTATTAATCCTAGAGGGGGAAATGACAAACAAGGTTAAATGATTAAATCACAAAACCCTAGAAGATGAATTAGGCCTTGATGAAAGATAATTGACTCGATCATGATTCTGATTAACAAAGGACCAGTGTGATAAATGATTTGATTGATAAATGCGCCAATTGACGAGGAACAATGACAAATTGATCCAAATTGACATAATTGAGACAGACAACATTCGATGGCAAATTAATCGCAAAATGACAAAATTGACAAGAGGACAAGGATCGATGACAAAATAGATTGCAAGACGACAAGATTGAAAATGACCACGATCGATGACAAATCGATCGCAAAATGACAAGATCGAACATGACAACGACCGATGACAAATCGATCACAAAACGACAAGATTGAAAATGATAAGGATTGATGACAAATCGACAAGATTGATAAGAGGACAAAACCCTAATTAGGATTGACGATGTCCAAAATGATGACAAATTAGCACGCACATTGATGCGACAAGATAAAATTGATCAAAATCATGACTAGAGAGTATTGTCGACAAGACCAAATTTGAGAGTGAGACAAATGAAGAATGTAGAAGAATGACTCGATGCTCACAAATGATAAAAACCAAGTGTGTGACATAGGAGAAATGTTAATGCGACGCAAAAACCTAAAATGAGGCAATGCGTAAATGTTAAAGTATGACTCCACAAGCGTTGACCATTTTTAGGTGTCTACAACAACAACAATTGATATATCTAAGAATCCAGTACTACATTTGAAAACTAAACATGTCTCTATCAAACTGAATTTTTTGAAAGAGAATGTTGAAGCAAAAGAAGTAAAACTGGTTTATATAAATACTAAAGAGCAGATTGCATATATTTTCACTAAGCATTTTCCTAAGGAGACTTTTGAATATCTCAGAGATCAGCTTGGGGTCATACCCCCACTGGTAGAAACTTAGATAGTTGATGTTTGTCATCAATCGACAGAACTAACAGAGAAATCTTTTACTCTGGTTTTGATGAGGAGAGCTACTTCTCAGGGGGAGTAGTTGGTATACTGAATAAGTTGGTATTTTGTATTTGAACCTGGTTTTTGTATTGCTTTGGTATTTGGTGTCAAAGGGGGAGAGATTGATATGGAAAAAAACATGTTACTCCTAAGGGGAGAGACTTTATCCCTTGGGGAGAGATTGTTATTTTGGGAGAGATTGATTACTCTTTGTACCTAAAATTTGATTTCTGGTTATGATCTCTTTTGGGAGATTGTTGGTTTTTGGTATTTGGCATTTCTATTTTGGCACTTTGATGGTTTTTCCATCTCGTGTTGCCATCAATGACAAAGGGGGAGATTGTTGGTATTTTGGATATATTGATATGGTTTTGTCATTGATGTCAACACTTATCAACTCTGATAAGCCTATTGGCACTTGGAGAATTGGCAATGATCACCAACAAGCAAGTGACTTATGCACAATCACTGGTATCTTATTCACTGACACTTGGAATGACATGGTAAACACTTGGTTATGTCGAAGACATTGTTTGGACACTTTGTCTTGGAGATTTGTTCATTGGTATATTTGTGTTTGCATATTTGCTATTACCGGCAAATAGGTCCAAGATAAACATCAACAAGCTTATCTATTCCAGAATAGCATGACATGCTATGGAGATGATTTATTATTGTTGTAAATGCATTAAGTTGACATGTTGAAATGGATATTGCATTGGTTATTGATTTACTTGTAAATTGTTTATTGTAATATCTTTTGTAAAGCCAACCTATACATTTTGGTCCTAGGCTTTGGTATATATGTAAGATCTTATTTGTAAGATCGATATACGATTGGGAAAAAGATTTGTAATAAGGTATATGTGAAAATAAGAAGAGCTATACATGAAAATATCATTTGAAGGTTGAAGGAGGATTTCAGAACTACACCGGTATTGAATCCAACATATGAAGATGTTATTTTGTGCAGTACTTTATCATTGGATTTAACCATCCAATTGTAGTCAGTGTGACTCCCATTTGTGTTTGAGCAGTGAGCTCTAGGCGCTTGGCCTTTTTGCATGTGCAAAACCCCTATTGTATACACATACTATCTGCAGTAGTATCATCTAATTGTGGGTAAGGTTTCCCATTGAGGTTTTCCCCCTTGCATGATTTCTACATACAAATATTGGTGTTATGTGTTGTGGATGTTATTCTCTTTCTGTTTCATGCATTAATCTTTACCGATACTGCAATTAACTGATAAACTGTCTACCAACATTAAGTTTGGTTTACTGGTATTAAGCATTAAGTTTGGTTAAGTTATTTTTGGTTTGAATTTATTAGACAACTGATTCACTCCCCCCCCTTCCCCTCTCAGTTATCTCCGGGACCTAACATTATCATCTCCAAATCTCACTATTCCACCATCATACCTCTCCATACTCACAAATTTTCTTTTATCACTAGTCATATGATGTGAACAACGATTTTCAATCACCCATTCATCTTTCTCTTCAACTTTAGCAACTAAATCTTTCTCCTCAATAATGGAGCTTGTAGAATCAATAGGTACCAACCCATCTTCTTTGATAGAAATAAACCCAACTTCATCTCCTTCTGATTCTTCATCTGTAACACCTTCATCAACAACATAATGACATTTCTTCTTATGCTTATACTTTCGGTTAAACTTGTAAGGCTTATCATACTTTTCATGCTTATAAAATTTATCATGCCTATCATATTTAGACATTCTCTTCGGGCATCTAGAAGCAAAATGTCCTATCTTATTGCAAGAGAAACATTTCAAAGGAAATTTTCCATCATACTTACCAGCTCCCTTAGGCAATCTCCAGGCAATCAATGCTTCAAGCTCATCCAATTATATTTATTTCTCTTCCATCTCTCTTTTGTCTCTTTCAAATCTGGATATTTTGCATTCATTAGGATCATACTTTTGCTTTCTGGATACAGATTCTCTAAATGTTGTTTCAGACTTTGCATGTGATTCACCAAATTCTGTTAGTTCAAATGCAGAAATCTTTCCAACCAACATATTGTTGGCATTATTGTCATTGATGTTACCAAGTTTTGTAGGGATGCAAAGAGGATGTAGAGAAACAAGTGTTGCAGGTTGCAAAAGTGATCATATCAAGATAACTCTGTGGATCAAGTGTTGTGCAAGTGATATCTGCTCTAGTGGTTTGATCAAAATAACTAGGCCGATTTCAAGTTGTGTGGAGTTTCTGTCATGTTTTTTCGCATCGGAATTGCATGACAAAGGTGAATTAACAATTTTGGGTTATACTAATAGAATAAACTACTCTGATATCAATGTATCAAAATAGCTCTGTCGACCAGGAGACCGAGGGTGTGTATCAGAGTAGCTATTGAAAGTGGAATGACATATTCCCACTATGTTGATAGAATAAACTATTCTGATATGTGGTCATTTGTCTTGGAGATTCTTCATTCAGGATAACAGTGTTGATGGATCAATCAGGCTATCTTCTTATCCCGTGACGTTCCTGAGTGAGAGTTTTGACCTTGCGGGATAACACTTGTGAGGTGCACATGATGTTTCTTCTTATCGTACTATGATGTAGGAAAACAGGGGAACATCAAAGCAATATGATATTAGGCAACCACAAACCTAAATTGCAATGAAATAGATCCTATCACACTCAATAAAGGAATGGAAATCAAACATCAAAAGAAATTGCAAGCTAAAAAGAGGATGTTGCTTCCATTGACCTCCATTGTTTCTCTTTTTCCTCCAAATATGTTGTGGATCTCACCTACAAGTGAAAAAGTGAGAAAAAAACAAAATAATTGATAGCGAAATTGATAGTGTGAGGATATTCGAGATGTGATTAAAAAAGATTGATGAAAGAGACCAATTTATAGAGAAATTGGTGAAATCATGAAATTAGTATGAAAGAGGATGAGAAAAGCAATTTGATTTGAAAAGAGAAGGCTTATGACACCTTCTATGTCATGATTATAACAAATTTCCCATGCAAGGGGTGAGGACAAGTTGTTATGTCAAGAGTTATGACATGTTGCTATTTTAACACCTATGACAAACTGAGAGAATCATGCTTCCAACTTATGACAAAGGAAGCACAAAAATAGGAGCAACTAGAAGAGGATAATTAGTGGGAAATTAGATTTGAAAATTTAGCAAATTAGGTGGAAAAGAGGAATTAGAAAATTAGAAAAATTAGGAAAATAGAAATGAGGAAAATAAGAAATTAGGTGACATTAATTAATAAATTCTCATTTATTAATTAATTCATAAAGGGGAGAATAATTAGCCAATTAAATGAATATTTAATTATGACAAGAGGAGACTTAGGATTAAAAAAATAAATTTATTTAACCTAAAAGGGAAATGATGAATAGGATTAGATGAATAAATCATAAAACCCTAGGAGAAAATTAGAGATAAAAGGATGTTGATTAGGTCATGACAAGATTGGAATGATTGATGCAATTGATATATGGTCGATTTGATCATGGTTAAATGATTAGAATTGATAATTGATAAAGTGTCGATATTGGTTGACAAGGATCAATGACAAATTGATCAATAATTGACCAAGGATAAAACTAATAGGTGCCAATTAACGAGGACCAATGACTAATCGGTCAAAAGTGATGAGAAATTATGATTGATTGAGATCGATGAAAAATGAATCAAAGATTAATAAAGGTCGAATGACAAAATACCAATGATGAATAAGTCATAAATTGATAAGGAATAGACAAAGTGGTGATTGACAAGGATGCAAAATGATCCAAAATGACTGATAATAGATTGAAGATTGGTTGAAGACGAAAAAGATCAAGGACAAAACCTCAATTTGACATCAAGAAGGGTTGATAATGTCCAATCAACATGATAAAATCATTGACAATGATAAAGATTGAGGATAAAAACCCTAATTCGACATGGCAAAGGGTTGACAATATCCAATTGATACGATAAAGATTGATAATGACAAAAGATTGAAAGTCATGATGATGTCGACAAGACTTAATTGAAAATGCGAGAAATGCAATCAAAAGAGGAAGAAATGCAAAGTAATAACAAGATGTCGATAAATGATGAAGATCAAGTGCGCAACATAAAAGAAATGTCAATAAGATGTGAAAACCCTAAAATAAGGTCACCCAAACATGTTAGAGTATGACTCTGTAAGAATTGACCATTTTTAAATGCCTACACCCACAATATGTTGGACGAGTGTTGAATACCATGCGGGATAACATTTAAGTGAAGAGAACTGTGTTATACTTTATCCCACATTGTCAAAATGTGACCACCGATGGTCATGCAGGATAACTTAAGTTTGTTGAACAAAGTGGTCCCTTTTATCCCAAGTTGACAAATGTTATCAACAATGGTTGTCTAGATAAGATAGTCAAAAGATGTCAAAGCAGAGAGATGTTCCCTCTTATCCTGTAGTGTCAAAAGTGACCAACAAAATTCACAGGGGACAAGAAACTAAAGGGAAGATTGCAGATTCCGTTATTCCGCACAGGCTAAGATGCACACAAAATGTTGCACGGGCTAACAAGTGAAAGCATGCCATGAAGAAAACCTTATCCCACATGAGATAGATGGTTATGCGGTGGTCCCGCGGGACAAGGAAAAAATGAAGACAAAAGAGAGAAACCTTATCCCGCATAGAGTAAGAGGTTACACAAGGTTTACACGAGATAGAAAAAGTAAAGCGAAGATACTAAGGAAATTCTTATCCCATGAGGGTTCACAATAGTAAGAAAATTGTTGCGGGATAAGAGTATAAAGGAAAAAGATAGGTTTCCATATCTCGCGCAGCCTTGTGATGATAAGGAAAGGACCACGAGATAAGAAATTATTAAAGCAAAGATAAAAAGGGAGAAATCTTATCCTGCATGGGTTAAGAGACTGTGCTAATGTGGTGTGGGCTAACAAAGAAAGAGGAAGGCTTATTAAGATCATACAAAAGCTTATCCCACATGAGTAGAATGTTGGAAATATGCTGGATTTGGTTAAGTGTTGTCATTGATGTCAACATTGTATCCCGATTGGATATGGTTCTGCTATCCCAGTTGTACCTATCATGGTTAGACTTGGTGTTGTTGAAGATATTATAGCTAGAGTTGGATTTGACTAACCAACCTAGCTAATCCAAATGTCTAATTGGCCTATCATCCTTAGACATTTGGTGACTCAACTTAATTGCTTCTGTTAATTATGTTTCGTATGTTTACTTGCTATCGAAGATTAGTTGTGATTACTATTTACCATTTTGTGTTTACCATAGATGTATGTATCCAATTATCTATTTACATTACTGATTGATAGTCGATCTGTTATTAATTGATTTTTTATTATATTAACTAAATCGATTATATGACAAGCCTAGCTCCTTATGGGCACAGATTATATTAACTAAATTGATTATATGAGAATCAAAATTTAGCCTTAGGTGCTAAATTGGTTTGGAAATTATATGACAAACCTAGCTCCTTATGGGCACAGATTATGTTTGCCAAATATTTAAATAATGGACCGAGAGAGTACATTTTTAAAGTCACAAATTTGCCTTCAGGTTCTGCTATTTGGAATTTCCTTTGTAAATGTAGATTAGTTATTTTGCCTCATCTCTCATGGATTGTTCATAATGGTAGAAAGGTCAGATTCTAGGATGAAGTATGGAATGGACACACACCTTTGGTGAATATTAGGGATTGGTCTCCTCTGATCACTGTTCTTTCCTCCCTTTGGGGTGTTTTTGTAGCAGATTATTTTGAAATTGTGACTAGTGGTCCCCTTAAGCTAGCTAGATGGAAGTTGATTGATTTCTTAGATGTTGATCAAAGCAAGAAATTAGATTTTGAAAAGATTTTGGGGGATAGAATTGTATTTCTTTCTAATTTTGAGGATGAACTTATTTGGACAAAGAATATTTCAGGTAAGTACACTGTTAAAGATGGTTACAACTCTCTTATGGTTGCTAAAGATTTATCTTCTTGGCCTTATAAGTTGTTTTGGCATTTGGCTTGTCTTCCCAAAGTTGGAGCCTTTGCTTGGTTGGTAGTTCAGGATAGAGTCCTTACAGGTATGAGACTAGACAGACTTGGTATTATCATTGTTTTCCCTTGTGTCCTTTGTAACAAAAATTTGGAATCTTCTTCACACCTATTCCTACATTGTGATTATGCTTATGAATGTTGGCAGTGGTTGTTTGAGAAGTTAAATATATCCTTTGTTATTGGTAAGGATCTCATTTCCCATTTTAGATCTTGGCCCTTTATGTTTGCCTCATCTTTTTATGCATGCCTTTGGATCATATCTCCATCTATTGTGATTTGGAATGTTTGGCTAGAGAGAAACAATAGGATATTTAAAAAAACAAGGTCTCCTATGTCTGAGGTTCTATTAAAAATTTAGTCTTCAATATCTGAGGTTTCTTTGTCATTTATTTATAAGAATTTGGAAAATCTTACTTCTTTTTTGCACTAGGATAGTAGAGTTACTAGAGTTTGGAAGTTGTTGTCAGTTTTACCCTCTCATGGTTCAATTTAAAAAAAGAATGATGCGATAGGTAAGAGATGCTCTACTAGATGGAAACCTCCTCCACAGGGGCACTTTAAACTGAATTTTGATGGGGCCTCTCATGGTAACCCTGGGCCAGCTAGGGTAGGCATGGTAATTTATGATCACAATGCAAATTTTATTTGAGCTAAGTGTCATGCTATTGGTTTTAAAACTAACAATTATGCGCAATTTCATGCTTTGTCTTTTGGATTGGATATGGTAATCTCTTTGGGTATTAAGGACTTAGTAATTGAAGGTGATTCTATGGTGATTATTCAATGTGTTGTGAAAAAGAAATCGAATTGTTGGAATTTGCAGTATATACTTGATCCCATTTTACAAAAATTAGAATTGTTTGAATCTTTCTTGGTATCCCATTGTTATAGAGAAGTTAATAAGATTTTAGATTATTTGGCAAATTTAGCCATTGATAGCAATGCTAATCAGCGAGAGGTGGGTTTTGAGGAAATTCCTTCTAGGGTATGGGAAGGTTTGCAGAAATAGTCATATGATTTTCTTGAGTAACGTCGATGTAAAATTTTATGATGATAATTATTCACGCTTTCCCCTTTCATTTCAAGTATTCATGTTCATTGTCTGGAGAAGTGTTCGAGGTCATGGTATTTGATATAATAGTGTTTTTCCAAAGGTTTTTTGATACTTTCTTTTTTGGCAGGAAGGTTTTTGGCTCATGGGACTTGGCATAGGACTTTGGAAAATTTTGTCTTCTTCCATTGATAGCAGCTATGGAGTCTACATTTGAAAATTATCCGATGGTTTTTTTTTTTTTTTTTTGGCAAATTGTCATATGGGCTCTATGCAAAACTGATATTATATGTGTTGTGACCGCATTTTGTATGTGGTTTTGGGCGGGGTGTATATATTGATCCGTTAGATACTATAGGCTTATTTTATGAGCTATGACAGGAGGTTTTCTTCTCAGGGTTCTTTCCTCTGGTATGCTCTTTGAATCTTGTGTAAAAAATAAAAAATATTAATAAAAAAGTTTAGTGGAATAATCCACTTTTATTGAAAAAAAAAAAAAAAACTAAATCGATTATACATAACCGATTATAATTGAATCAGTTTGGAAGTAAAACTGATTACAATTATGAATCGACTTGTGTCCCTTTGCCTTCACGTCTCGTGGTGTATAGTCACGACTTCTTAGGAAGTCATTTTGTATCATATATATGTATGATACAAATTCATTTGGAAAGGAATAACATGGTGGTTGGTAATCAAAAATTATATACATTCAGAAGAAGATAATAATCAAGATTGAATTAAGTATTCACCCTACAGATCAAAGTATACCTATAGATCATGGCAAATAATCAAGAGCCTTCTATCTACCCATGCTTGTGGAGAGTGTAGTCAACATCATTGTTGTATGCACAGATTTAGTTTGATAGTAATGGTTTGAACTTTGAAGGGATTAATCCATATAATGGGATGTGACTTGCTGCCTTGTTCGAGAGGCTTGCATATATCTAAAGCATAGATTAATTCTCACATGAATCGAGTGTTTCTTTTTTTATGCTCGACACTTAAGGCTCCCATATTTCATTATCTTGTGGGTTACTACCATTTTGTAGATTTGAGTATGGCTAATTAGTTTATAGAGTTATGCTTTGGCATCGCAAGTATGAATTGATGGTGGAGTGCTCCATGCATATGTTATGAGTGATTTGCTCATGAGGATCTTCAGCGGCCTCATAAATTTGAGATCTTCTTCAGCTATGTAATCATAACAACTTGGATTGGTCTAATATGTTGATTCGTGATCTAATGGGGCCCAATATATATACATCTTAAGTTATATTTTAATGAGTGCATTTGTGACATTATAACTTAAGATGTATAATCAGGGTCTTCTCCATGTTTTGAGAGGCTATGTTTCATTGCAAATAATTAAAATTGATGTTATATTATTTACTCTGTGATCTTTATACAATATTAATGTGATATTTTAGAGGATTATCGACACCATCCCTCTATTGGGTGATTATATTGCCATGAAGAGCTTTTAATAATTGATGCCAAACTATATTTCTAGAAGGTTGTGTTGGGCATTAGAAGTCGCTCATTAATATATATATATATTAATGAGTGCATTTGTGACATTATAATATAAGATGTATAACTGAGGTCTTCTCAATGGTTTGAGAGGCTATGTTTCATTTCAAATAATTAAAATTGATGTCATATTATTTACTCTATGATCTTTATACAATATTAATGTGATATTTCAGAGGATTATCGACACCATCCCTCTATTGGGTGATTATATTGCCATGAAGAGCTTTTAATAATTGATGTCAAACTATATTTCTAGAAGGTTGTGTTGGGCATTAGAAGTCAAGCGAACATGTGAGTTAGTTGTGGGATACCACTTCCTTGGTGCGGATCTTCAAGAAGTCTAAGATTATTACAACACCATTACCTATTGGACGTTCTTATAAATTCAATGTTGGAGTTGTTGTCTACTAGGGCTATGCACAGTGATGCAGTATCTGAAGAATGACGTTTGTATCATTCAGTAGTTGTGAAATCTACTTCCATGCTTCAAGTACAACGGATTTCACCTTGGTCTAGGATACAAGGATGATACCAATGAATTCTGGTTCAATTCCAAAGGAGATACCTTTAATTGTTGTTGATCCTACAATGCATTTTTATGAGACCTTTGTATTGCTTGAACCATGGCAAATAGATGCCCATGATAGAAAATGTTGGTCAACTTCTTGAATCATTCATGAGATACTACAATGGTGCAAATATCAGGAAAGAATAGTTGGTGGATTATGAGGAAGACTAATCAATTAAGAGATAAGTTTTCATGGTTGAATTATGTTCATGATTTTTTTCATATAGTTATTGATTCATCCTATAGCAAACCATGTATGATTCCAACATTGATATTTCTCTTCAAGATAGTCTTGAACCCTTTTTAATTTCTCTAAATTCTTTTAGGATGAAGATTGCATTCAAAGGTGGATGAGCTTGACATATCCTATGAGGAAGAATCATAGGCTATTTCCATGAAATTGAGATGGTGGCCAGAGATGCCCCTTCAAAGAGGAAGAATCAACAGTCAAAGGGAGCTTGACATTTTAGATTCAGAGGGAGTCTAACATTTTATCAGAGGCAACCTTGAACAAGGAGATCATAAGGTTGTGTAAAGCGGAAAATCGAACCCTAGGTGTTTCCCCCACTCCAAGGAGAAAGGAGGTCACTAGGATTGATGGTTTTCACTTAGGAGGGACTTTATATTCAAAAGAGGGGTTGAAACTCACAAGATCCAATCCCACACAATGCAAGACTGGGTTCTAAATGAGTTTCAAGGGTCGAGACATCAAGGATACCCTCTTTTGTAAATAATGTAGATAGAAAGATTGAACTAGGAGTACATGTAAAGTAAGAAAGATTCGCTTATAAACGGAGATAGGGATACGGGATGAAGCTACGGACCTGAAATTAGTAGTAAAATGTCGAGATGATGCTGTCCTGCAAATTTGAGTGAAAGTTGATGGGATGATGGCGCCCGGAGTGCACACGGTCCTCCGAAAAATCCGCGAAACGAAGGGGGATCTGTTCATCTCTACACAAGGATTCCAGATCTTCAATTACAGCCGCATACCTGCAACCTACACACAGAAAAGAGAGGACGATTGGGGGGTTAGGGATTAGGGGTTTGCCTTTAGGTCAAACCCTGGTTTTGGAATTAACCAAGAAATGAGAATGCTGTAAATGTAAATGCTTGTAATGTAAACAAGTACTGATACCTTGTTGTAAGAATGTTTGTATTCTTACATGCGAAGGTGTAATGAATGTTGTATATTGTATGTTGTAAGTGATCTCCTCTTCAATGGTTGAATCCTTGTCTTGAATGCAACACTTAGCCTTGAATGGAGACTTAGAATGCTCAATTGCTTGAAGGAATGCTTGAATGCTTGAATGTTTGAATGTTTGAATATCGCTTCCGCCTCTTGCTTGCATATATTTTTTCCTCCTCTTTTGGGAGAGGAATTGTAGTTTATATACTTGTCAATTAGGGTTAGGAGACTGATTTTTCTGACCTTAGGCCGACCTAGAAGCATTATTTTCCGAATTGCAAACTTAAAGACTCGATGCCCAACAAGAGACTGGGCCCAAAATAGGGTCAGGGACCAGGGCGCTGGGTGCCATGGTCCTGAGGGACTGGGGTGCTAGACACCATGGTCCTGAAGGACCAGGGCACTGGGTGCCATGGTCCCACCTCCCAGGACAGTAGGGTGCAAGGAAGGATCAGGCCAAGGTGCAAAAAGATGCAGTTTTTGGTGTCATAAACAAGTTTCGGGGTCTCCATTCAGGTTCAACGTTGTGCCGCCATCGTGAAGACCCAAATGGAGTTGAAATTGCAAGTGTCGCAATTTTAGGATGCTACAGGTTGATATATGGTTTGAAGGGAGTGAACCATATCAAGATGGTTTCTCTAGTATCACTATGTTAGAGACATCGTGGAAAGGTATGCTATTCACTTAAGATACATTAGTACTAATGAGCAGAGGATAGACATTCTCACCAAGCCTCTCTTTAGAATAAAGTTTGTGTAATTTCAAGGTAAGCTTGGTATGATGGAGAATGAATCCCTAGCTGAGATTGAGTCTCAACATCATTGTTTTAGTTATATGTTACACTAATGTATTCTTCTATTTGAGTAAAGATTTTTAATGGTATTTCTCCTTGAGAAGAGTCTTGAGGTAAATTCTCTCTTCTCCATCCTGTGATATGGTTCATGGTGGATGTCATGTGTGTGACACCATGACAACATCACGTGAGAGAGTTCATGATGATTTCCTTGTACTTGTGTGTTTTCCCTCTGGATGAGCCATGGTGAATATCATTGTGAGGTGATGATCTCACAATGATGAACACTTGTACATCTCACCATTATTGTAAGGTGACGATCTTACAATATTGGTTGGTTAAACCATTATGGTGGATATCATGTGACATGATATCTATGGATATGCCAAAATGGTTGATATCTCAAGAGGTAATATCTATGAATAAGACATTATGGTGGATATCATGAGATGTGATATCCATGGATAAGCCATAATGGTGGATATTACATAAAGAGATATTCATGGTGGATTTCATGTGACATGAAATCCGTGGACATGCCATGAAGTAATATCTTTAGATATACCATGATGGTAGATATCATTAGACATGATATCCATGGACAAGCCATAATGGTGGATATTATAATAAAATATTTATGGTGGATATCATGAGACGTGATATCTGTGGATATGCCATAACTCCTGATATCACAGTGAGGTGACATATTTCTCCCACACAATAGATGAAGCTATTGTGTTCACTATATGTAATATAGCTTATTTGAAGGATAGAATAATTCCTCCCTAGCTAAGAGAGAGTTTTGAAGATATTATAGTTACAGTCGGATTCGTCTAACCAACCTAGCTAATCCAAATGTCTAATTGGCCTATTGGCCTTAGACATTTGGCGACTCAACTTGCTTTTGTTAATTGTGTTTCGTATGTTAACTTTCTATCAGAGATTAGTTGTGATTACTATTTACCATGTTGTGTTTACCATAGACATATGTATCTGATTATCTATTTAGATTAAGGATTGATAGTCGATCTATTATTAATTGATTTGTTATTATATTAACTAAATAAATTATACATAACTGATTATAATTGAATCAGTTTGGAAGTAAAACCGATTACAATTATGAATCGACTTGTATCCCTTTGCCTTCACGTCTCATGGTGTATAGTAATAAATTCTTAGGAAGTCATTTTGTATCATATATATGTATGATACAAATTCCTTTGGAAAGGAAAAACATGGTAGTTGGTAATCAACAATTATATACATTCAACAAAAGATAATAATCAAGATCGAAATAAGTATTCACCTTATAGATCGAAGTATATGTATAGATCATGGCAAATAATATACAACAATATATAACATATACATACATTATTTTGTGATACTCTCTTCCCGTGAATGCAATATATCTTCTGCAGATTGGATTTTCACCGTACATAGTTTGAATTAACAGGTGTTTGTCTTGGTTTTGGTTGTGATTCTGATCCGGTATGATCAGATCCTTGGATTTGGTTTTGGATGGTTATTCATGTTGGCTATATGCTTTTCATATTCATTTGGTTCATGATTCAGTGCTCTGGAAGCTATTGCTTATTTTCTCAGTTGATATTTCTTGGTACTGGTTAGCTTTACCAATTGGCAATACTTGATGATTTGGTTTAGTGATTTTGGTCTGGCTTATGGAAATGATTTCTAACATGTTGAAAGTTCTTCTTGATCATGTCCCAATCATTTGGTAGCTTCACATTGGCTGGCGTGCTAATATGATGGCCCTATTTGGATCTGGTTAGATATTTTGTGTTATTATACTGAGGGTTTCTACCGGTTGGTGAAATGTGTTGGATATTGGTCTCATCATAATTTCCAATGGATGTAATTGTTTGGGAATTTGAATTAGGTCCATTATATGTAATGTAAATCATAATATTGATAATGTGATATCACGAGATGTATTTTTTGTAATTATGGGTTTATAGGTTTAGGGATTAGCTGACCTTATCACTAAGGTTGATGAATTGTATTTATAGGTGACTTATTCATGTAATCTTGGCATCGATGGTTATGTTTGCATTATTAGAGAAAGGTTTATGTGTGAACAGTGATATATCATTCAGCGAAAGTTTGTAAAGGATTTGGTATTGTAGGGCATACATTTGTGCTTAACTAGAATTGTATAAAGCATTAGGAGATGCTACTTCCACAGTTCATTCTTTCCAGATTGTAGTTCGATGTGTTTTCAAGTTAGTGCGACTTCCCTTTTGTGATGAACAGTAAGCTCTAGGCAGTTGGTCTGATTTCAAGTGCAATCCCCATTGTAATTATTTCACATATTGTAGCAAAAGTATTATCTGATTGTGGGTAGGGTTTCCCACTATGGTTTTTCCCTTTACCGGATTTTCCACATCAAAATATTGGTGTTGTGTGTATTATAATTTCATGCTTTATCTTTCATTGTGTTGGTTTCTTTGTGCTTCAGTATAAATTTTATAATTTGCATTAATTGTTATACTTGTGTGAAAATTGATTCACCCCCCCGATCTCAGTTATCTCCCAGTATCATAATTGTCTAACATAGAACATACATGTGAGGCGTATAACACAAAAGTTAGCCACAATATGAATTTCAAAGGATTTTAGTAGCCCGATAGTCCACCTAGGGGTTGACCAAGTTTGACCCGATGACGTGGCATCTATGGAGCGAATCAGAAGACACCTATCAAAATGATGAAAGGGTAACCAAAATATAGGCACAATTTGTATCCAACAATGAGAAACCATACCTATCAGGTTGTCTTCTCTCTTGTGTAGACCTAATCAATGGATAAGGTGGAGGTTATTTTTCTTCTTCTTAATCAAAACTATCAGAGCTTCTTGAGCTCTCCTCACTTTTAGGTACACTTGGAGTTTGAAGTTCTTTCTTTTCTGGAGTTAGAGGAATTTAATCTTTTGCTTCCTCTTTCTCTGTCTTTTCATACTTCAAATCAGCTGAGGTGGTCTTCAGCTCATGATAGATTACACTTCTGTTGTACAATACCTTCTCAATCACTGGATTCCAAAGCTTGTATCCTTTCAATCCCAAGTCATAGCCAATAAAGATACACTTAACAAATTTTTTATACAGCTTAATCTATTTACATCAAGCACATAAGCATATTCGTCACAACCAAAGACTCAAGTATGTCTTAGAGAGGGCTTCTTACCAGACCATGCTTTCATGGGCATTTTATCCACTAACGCTGAAGTGGGAGCTCTATGTTGTAAATAACATGTTATAGACACAACCTCATCCCAGAACTTTTGCTCTAGACTAGCACTACTCAACATGCTTCTCGCCTTTTCCATCAATATTTTATTCAACCTTTTAGCAACTCCATTTTTCTGTGGAGTTTAAGGTGTGGTCTTATTCATTTTAATTTCATGGTCTTTGCAAAATTGATCAAATTCTGCTGAACAAAATTCATTGTCATTATCAGTCCTTAGGCATTTAATTTTCCCAGCAGTCTAATTTTCAAGCAAGGTCTTAAATTCATTAAACCGACTCAACACTTATGATTTATTTTTCAAAAAATACACAAATGCCCTTCTCGAATAATCATCTATAAAATAAACATAATATCTAGAATTCAACAACGAAGGAATATTAACTGGACAAAATATATCAAAGTGAATATAATCCAGTAAAATGGAAGATTTATGAGGACTGGAATAAAATGAAACACGATGTTTCTTTCCATATATACAATGTTCGCAAAATTCAAATTCAAAGTTACAATCATCAAGCCCCTCTACCAGGTTTTTGTTTTTTAGATATTTTAAGACCTTCTCTCCTATGTGACCGAGTCTATGATGCCAAAGCATAATTTTCTCAGTAGGAAGTTTGACCTCCATTGAACTTGCAATGTTCTTCTTCTAGGCAACCTTATTTGACTTTCTAGAGACACTGAACTACATTGAACAGACTGTGCATCCAACTTGAACAAAGTACCAATCCTTGCACTCTTATCCAACACTATAGAGCCTGTAGTCATCTTATATCTACCCCCTAAGAATAATACTTGTACAACAACATCATTCAACTTACTAATAGAAAGAATATTACGAACCAGACTTAGTATGTGCATTACACCATAAATTCCCTTTGTTCTTCCACCAGGAAACTAAATTTTGACTCTTCCTCAACCAACAATTTTAATAGATGAATCACTAGCTAGGTAAACCTTTCCACCATCATACTCTTCATACTTGGAAAATCATTCTCTATGATATGTCATGTGGAAAGATGCACTAAAATTGATCAACTAGACATTGTCAGCTCTCTGTGTTGCCAAGGCAACAATGAAGACATCTGCATCACTATGAGAAGATTCGGTATCAGAAGAGTTCTTCTTCTTCATCTTTTTCTCCTCTTTACAATCCTTTTGGATATGGCTAGTTTGCCCATAATTCCAACATTTCACGTTGGACTTCTTCCCAAGAGACTTTGATTCATATTTGGACTTATTGTCCTTCTGTTTGCCTTTCTCTTTCGATCTTCCTCAAACAATAAGGGCCTCCTTTCTCCGTGCCTCTTTTGAGAGCACTGAAGAAACCACATCCTCCATTTTGAAAGTGGTTATTGTACTCCTAAAAGCCATCACCAGATGGTCCCATGTGTACGGAAAGGAACACAATAGAAGCAAACACCGGTCCTCATCCTCATTATTATCTCCCACATAAGTTAATTGTACAATGATCATGTTGAAAGCATTTAAATGATCTGCCACATATGTCCCTTCCCTCATCTTCAAGGAGTATAACTTCTTCCTCAGGAACAACTTATTTACCAGAGACTTTCCATGATAAATAACACCAATTTTCTTCCACAAAGAAGTTGTTGTCTTCTCCTCATGAACATTCAAGAGAACTAAATCTGCCAGGCATAAGCTAATCCGCCCTTTGGCCTTCTTATATGCAAGATCCAAATCTTCTTGTTTCATGCTTGATGGTTTTGATCTAGATAGTGCAACCTAGAGGTCTCTATCAACCAACAAGTCTTCTGTCTTGAGTTTCCATAACTCATAGCTGCTGCCATTGAGTTTTTTAATGTCCACTCTTCCTGATGTTCTCCCCATCTCAGTCTACAATTTTAAACAAATCTCTTCAAAACTCCTACTGCATATGTATCTAGAGGTAAAATAAGTGTAACTTGCATAATCACATATTAAAGAGTGAATCACAACTCTAATCTAATTAATATTACTCCTAAATTACAATGGAAATGAAAGAAAGATCTATCTAAAACTCCTTCAATTGACATAGCAAGGCTTCCATTTCTCTTCTCCATTATTGTTGATGTAGGTGGCTCTTAGGTATAGCACCGATTTCCTACATAAGATGGGCAATAGATTTGAAGACTGTGATTCTGTAGCTTGAATTGAGAAATTGTGGTTGAATTTATAGATTTTCAACACAAAAGTGGGTGATAAATAGAACTCAAGTGCTGATTGATAGATAACTAATTTAGATTGAACAGTTAACATATTTGATTGATTTCTTAACTCAATTTATTGGAGAGTGAACTAAATAGATTGGCTAGTGAACTCAATTGATTGATCAGTAGACTGAATTAACTAGCTAGTTGATTGGATTGATTAGGGAGATGATTGATTAGATGGAGTAGTTAGAAAAAGGTGATTGAGAGTTAAAAAGGATGATTGATGAGTTAACTGATTAGATAATTTATTTGATCAATCAGTTCTGATTTTAGCATGTGTTGTAGGATTTTGAAATTGAATTTGATTCTTATTTTCAATTTGGATTTGAATTTGGACTTTCGAATGCTGAAATGCACATGAAATTAATTGAAATTCAGATTTGGTGAAATGTGAATTTGGAGGAAATGTACATTTTGTAGAGAAGATCACACAATTTTTACTTGCTAAAAAAATATAGACTTTTATACCAACCAAGATAATAATCAAGCATCTTGGAGTGATCAACTAAAGAGAGCCAGAGTGACACAAAGAGTACGACATCATGAGGTAAGAGGATGCCATAAGATGGATGTGTGGAACTCAGATTCATCACAAGAAGATAATTCTAGTGAAGAATCGGTAATAGAAAAGTAGAAGAAAACCACAAGGAGAAAGAAAGCTAATGGACTCACCAAACTAAACACCAATTCCATAAAGAATAAAAATAAAAAATTTAGAGGAAGAAGGATGTGACAACTACTGTAGTTTGGAAGAAGCCAATGGAGAAAAAGAACCGGTTTTATGTCACTTAACAAGTAGTATGACAAAATAATTGAAGAAGCCAAACATTCCATAAACCAACAATTATAGGAGGAAGCTACTAGAAAGCAATCCTTTGCTAATAATCATAAGGTCAAATATGTTATGATAGATTTGTTGGCAATTGACACTCATTGGATTCATTTTGTTGTCATTGATGGTAAAAAGATCTGATGGATGTCTTAAACCAACACTAAGAGGCATATATCGGTAGATATGAGCTTTGGAGCATTCAGGGCTACACTGGCACCGACACCGACATCAATACTTCAATGGAAGCCAACATCAAGGAGGATTTACTTAATAAATCATTTTGTAAATATTGTCAAGGCCGCCATTGAATATCTTTGTAAATGTATTGTAAGCTGATATAAGACATATCATTTGTAATAGGTATATAGGTCAGTCTGCTAGGTTATTGAGATGATGTGATAGATGATATGTGTGGATATAGGAGAATATAGTAGAACTGTATAATGAAAAATATATGTATGAAGATCATTTTGTATTCAAATGTTATATCATGCAATGATCTATATATATCTTGGAAAAAATTCTTGGAGGAGAAGAGCTAATGGTAGTAGTTCAGAGTTTATGAACCGGTACAAAGCAGAGACAGAACCGAAACTCTATTTGGCATAGTAGACACATTCTTGAGTTCATTTTCAGCAATTTACTTTAGCAAAAAGCTTGTAGTCAGTGAGGCTCTTTAGTGATGAGCAGTATGCTCTAGGCAGTGCGCCTTCATGCAAGTGCATGCCCCTATTATATGTAATATATTTCCATATGGACAGTGAACTAATATTGTGGGTCACAAATCCCATCGCGGTTTTTCCTCATTAAGGTTTTCCACGTATAAATTCTCTATGTTATGGTGTTGATTTATGTGGATGGTTTATTTTCTTCTTGTTATATGCTTATTTCTTTACCAGTTTATATATGCATGGTATAAAAGGATAAAAATTGTTCATACCAACAGAACACTGATTCACCCCCCCTCTCAATGTTCTTGGATCCAAACAATTGGTATTAGAGCTTGGTACCTCAAAAGAAGTTTAGTAGCTTGAGGAAGATCCTAAAACCAAAATATTTGAACATGGCTATGGAGAAGCAACTTAAGATGGCTCTTGAGGATTATGATGCTGAAAGGATGAAGCACATGAAATTACAAGAAGAATTGAATTCTGCAAATGAATTCATTCTTATCCTTCAAGAAAGGTTATCATCTGGTCAAGCCAAGAGAAAAGAACTTTTGCAGAAACCGGATGATGAGGAGAAGAATGTTCTTAAGGAACAATGTCAAAAACTAAGTAAAGCAAACATGCTCATGAAGAATGAAATGCAAGATCTGACTATGAGGTTATCAAAAGATATTGAGGATAGAAAGAAGAAGGAAGATAATCTTGTTATATCTCTGAAGAACAAATTTGATGAATGTGGTGGATTGACTCATGAGAATAATCTGTTGAGAACTGATTTGGCACACTTCCAGAACAGTGAACAAGAACTTGAACTCCCAGAACAATGATCAAGAACTTGAAAGAAAAATAACTACTCTGAGAGATGATCTGACTACTACAAGTGAGTATAAAGAAAAGTTTATTATCAGTACTGCATAGTTGGATGACTTATTGAAAAGACAAAGGCAGATTGATGATTCTAGAGGACCTAGGTTTGAACAAGGTGAAAGCTCCGGTATTGCAAATGAAGATCAGACAACCATTATGTAGAACTCATCAGAATAGAGGAAATCGATAAGGCAATCCAATGCTTATAAATTCAATGGTATATTTTTTGTTTGCAATAAATTTGGGCATATGGCTAAACAATATAGAAAAAAAGAAAATCAAAACTACAATTCGGTTCCTGGTTAATGCACAAATTGCAAGAAATATGGTCATAGATAAGAAGATTGTAGAATGAATGTTAAATGTCATTCATGTGGAAAGTTTGGACATATTTCTAATCATTGTAGGTCAAGAATGATACTAGATGTGTCAAAGCAATTCAAAAGAGCAATGTTCCATGTTACACATGCAAAAAAATAGGTCATATTGCTAAGTATTGTAGAAGCAAGACTCAACCGGTTAATAATGATAAAAATAATGAGAAAGGAAAGTAGAAGGTAGATAAAATACAACAAGATCACAAAGAGATGGGTTAGAAAATATGAAGAATTAAGTGGAGATGGATCTACATCGATAACTCCATCGGTAGAATAGGGTATTCCTCCACCAGAAGGAAATTCCACTAGTAATTGAGGCATAAGCCTTAGGGGTTGGAAAAGTCATTGCTAAATTTTGCATATTACCCCAGAAGAGACTTAAGGAGATCTGAAAGAGGTTTGGAGAGTTGTGTTCATCATCAATGAAGGTTCACCTGACACATGACTATGAAACTAACATCTGTAGGGTTGTTGGTGAAGCATTTATTACAGAAAATTAGGGTTTTATTCGCTGTTAAAAGGGGTAAGTGAATTCATTTTCACTCACCAAGCATTCAAGTATTCAGAGAAAAGTAAAGGTGAGTTAAGAGTGAGCAAAAGAATTGTGAAAGGATTCTGTGCAGTTATCTGAAGCATTCAATCTTCCACCGGCATTCACTTTCAGGTATTTTTTGAAATGGCATTTAGATCTTTAGCTCCTACTTTTATTGCAAATCCCACCATTGTCGAAGTCAAGAATAGGTTAAGGCCAGTATTTAAGGAGGTTTCTAAAATTGCTAAAAAGGAAGACTCGATGGGAGCATTTTCTAGTGTTCCTAATGATGTAATGTATGTTGAAGATGTGAGGGCATACATTCATTGCACCCTTGAGGATTTGGGTATAGAGGAAATCAAAATCATGTATAAATCCTTGATACTAGGAGACTTTGGAACCATCAAACCAAAATACAAAGCAATTGAGGATCTAGGGTTAACTGGTATTCAGTACATACCAAAATTCAAAGATGAGGTTATCAGATATGTTCTGAGCAGTGTTCAAAATGAATTTTTGGCTAGATAGGCCTAACATGATCATGAAGGAGTCTACTCAAGTTGTCACCGGCTTACCCAAGGTTGGACAAGAACCTGACAAGAAAATTTCCAACATAAGGGTTGATAAACTCACTAATGCTACACCTGATAACAAATCAATGAGGATAAGCAGAATCACTAACATGGATATAAAGTTTACAATCATGATCATAGGCTACAAGTAACTCAATCCAACTGATTGAATTCTATTGCTAGCTCATGCATTCATACTCCATATTAGATGCTAAGGAACAATGTGAAGTATGATTTATGTGAATGGATGAGGAGTGAGTTGATGTTAAAACTTGGTAAGATCAAAGGAATCAAGAAAGTCACTTTCAGATATGGAAATTTGATTGTTTGTTTCATGATTTACTTCCTGAATGAGCTACCTGGTCTAGGGAAGAAGCATTGGGCTCATGACATATCGGTGGGTATGCAGATCAAGGAAGCAATAACCAGTCTTGGTACCGATAGAGATGAGAAACTTTGGGGGTATTTTAAGACATTTCAAGAAAACATGAGCCAAAGGGAGAGAATATCAAAGGACATTGTGGAGAAGTATTCCATTGATATCTGTTTCATGGTAAAAACTGATGAAAATCTTATGGAAGCAGTTGAACCTAGGCAAATTTGGATTATTGAGCTTGGATATGAAGTGGATGATAATATTTTTGAACTCTATGCAAAGATGTTGTTAGATGCCCCATTAGATGATAAAACATAGCATTTTTCGTACAACAGGAGAGAAGGCTCTTGAAGTGAAAACTAGTTTTAATAGGAAGAGAAGAGATTATAAAATAGAAAAGATGTCTACATATGTACAAGATGTGATTTATAAAATAGACACTCAACTGGGTTCAAAATCCAAATAGGCAGCTAAACTAGTAGAGGTTGGTACTCTAGAAGTGAAGAAGCCACAAGTTCACATTTCCCCTATCACTTTTGATTTAGATTCTGAGGATAATGAACCTTTGGCTTTGAGAAGGGTACAAAGGAAGAATGTGGTAAAACCATCGGTAGAGTAGAACAAGGCAGAGCCTAGGAGGAGACTTGTTAGAAAGGTAACTAAGCCTACTGCACCTCCACCACCGACAAGGAATCCTATGCAAAGAAGGAAAGTAGTCACACCAACAACCACAAGCAAAAAGAAGAAGAGTGATGATACTGAAACTAGTAAGACCAAAATGACCTGTGCTGAGCTTATTGATGAAATTACAAAAGATGGAATATTGAAAAATATATCAAAGTATTATGAAGATTTAGAAGAGAATGAGCAAAATGAATTAGAAGAGGCTATTTTGTTGTATATAGACATTTATAAGAAATGCTTAGTTGAAATTTTGAAGGAGATAACTTTATTCTTGTATAATAAACTTGAGGCTAGGAGACTTGATGTTGTCAAGAGAGATAAGGAGATCAAAGAAGTAGCACTTTTGGAATTGTGTGGTGCTGTAAATAATGAAAAAATGAAAAGATGTATAGGTATTGCAAATATGACTGTTTTCAGTAGTAAATCCCTGCAAATAAGCCTAATGATGGGGGGAGTAAATGATGTGATAAATGAGACTAGTAAGGGATGGAACAAATTCTTTTAGAAAAAAACTAGACTTTCTCACATCTTAAGAAGAATTTGCAAGGGAAACAACTTCCACCATTCCTGACAAATCAAAAGGGAAAGGTATTTTTGGACAGTTCAACTCCAATTTTGACACAACCGATAGTAACTATAGATATTCTGACACAACTGACAGCTAAGGAGAGTGTACAGTATGTATCAACACAGACCATATTTTAGCAAGGCAATGTACATGACACTGGAAATACTGTGGATAATACTCCACAGGTAGTAACTGACACTACACCAAGTGGCGAAGCCACCGGTGTAAAAGAGGTTGAGATGGACATGGTAAAAGCAACTAAGTCCATACTAGTAGGTAGAACTAATTCCCCAGCTAACATTTTGGCAATTGACACTTCTCAGGTTGAGAATAAATTAGTCTCTGAGTTGAGTCCAACTAAATTGATGATGATAGCTACTTAGAAATTACTGCAAGAAGGTACAATAGACAAAAGAATAATTGATCAATCGATCTTAGTATTGCACAGACTAATACCTGACTATCAGATTGAAGATGGATCAAGCCCTTTCGACAATCTCAAGACTCTTATAGAGTATATCTCTAACAATTTTTAATCTTTGAGGCAGATTACAGACCAACAGGCTTTGGATAAATTCACAGTAGCAAAAAGAACAACTTTTGATTAGATTATAGAAACATAGAAGAAGAAATTGAGGACAAACTTATTCTTATTGAGGTTTGTTTAAAACAATTTACAAATATTTACAGAGTGTGTTGTAACATAGAAAGTCTTATTGCTAATGTAGATAGTAGATTGAAGGAGTTATATGATAAGATGACCAAAATTGCTAATTGTTTTGATGGATTGATTGCACTAACCACATATGTTGATGGACAAATTTTATCCTTGGAGAACCAAATTTTTTCTTTTGAGGAGAGAGATAAAATCATGTGAAGAGAAAGAAATCTAAGAGGATTGGTAAGTCCTAGACTATATTCATTGGGTGTTCATAAGAGAGAGTGCATGGATATGATAGCTAAACCCACACTGGCAGATATCCAAGAGAAGGAAACATATCTTCAGTTATTGCAAAAGGCATACCCAAAAATCTAGAAGATGACTAAGCTCTAGTAAAACTAACAGTGTTATTTTATTCTTTCAATTCTTTAACCAGTCTTTGGAATTAATTTCAAAGGGGGAGTATGCATATATGTGAAAAATATCAGAGAAACACATGGGAAGGATATCACATGGAGTTTATTTCTCAGGGGGAGCATATTGACAGGGAATCCATTTTTCACATGAGTGTTGCCATCAATACCAAAGGGGGAGATTGTTGGCAATTGACACTCATTAGATTCATTTTATTATCATTGATGGCAATAAGATCTAATGGAAGTCATAAACTACCACTAGGAGGAATATACCGATAGATAACAACTTTGGAGCATTCAGGGCTACATCGACACCGACACCTACATCAATACTTCATTGGAAGCCGACATCAAGGAGAATTTACTTAACAAATCCTTTGTAAATATTGTGAAGGCCGACATTGAATATCTTTGTAAATTTATTGTAAGCCGACATAAGGCATATCATTTGTAATAGGTATATAGATCAGTCTGCTAGGTCATTTTTGAGATGATGTGATAGATGATATGTGTGCATATAGGAGAATATAGTAGAACTGCATAATGTGAAATATATGTATGAAGATTATTTTCTATGCTAATATTATATCATGCAATGATCTGCAGATATCTTGGAAAGCATTCTTGGAGGATAAGAGACACCGATAATAGTTCAGAGTTTATGAACCAATACAAAGTAGAGACAGAACTGGAACTCTATTTAGCATAGCAGATGCGTTCTTGAATTCATTTTCAGTAATTTACTTTAGTAGAAAGCTTGTAGTCAGTGAGGCTCTTTAGTGATGAGCAGTATGCTCTAGGCAGTGTGCCTTTCTACAAGTCTAGGCCCCTATTATATGTAATATCTTTTCATATGGCCAGTGAACTGATATTGTGGGTCACAAATCCCACCGTGGTTTTTCCTCATTGAGGTTTTCCATGTATAAATTATGTGTGTTATGGTTTTTATTTATGTGGATGGTTTATTTGCTTCTTGTTATGTGCTTATTTGTTTAACGGTTTATATATGCATAGTATAAAAGGATAAAAATTGTTCATACTAATAGAACATTGATTCACCCCCCCTCTCAGTGTTCTTGGATCCCAACATGATCTTGGATTGGACTTGAATATTATACCTTATAAAACATGGGAGAAATTAGAAAGACTGAAATTGATTAAAAAACCCATGAATAATAGTTTGGAAGAAGGTTTTGGGATGGATACCTTGGGTACATGGAAGAATGTGGAAGTGAACGTAAAAGGGATTAAACAATATGTTGATTTTGAGGTAGTACAAATGAAGGAATCCTTCAACACATTCCAAGTTTTACTTGGTCTATGATGGTTCATAAATGCAAATAGTATCATAAACTCCAAATTTGAGGAAATTCCTTTTGCAAAAAAATGAACAAATCATTCACATACCACTCAACATTGAAGACATATCATATATAGAATTGCTTCACAAGGTATCACTTACATCGGTGGTACAAACCTGGTATATAAATCAAGTGTAGAGAGTGGAAACTAAGGATTGGGAAGAAGTTTGCCAAGATTTTATACACACATTTTCTTTTTGGGATGACAATGAAGAAATATGTAAAGCACTAACTAAAATAAAACACATTATATTTAAGAAATTACCAGAGAACATATACTTGGAACCCAACCCACCACCCTGGAGCAATGGAGTATGGAAACTAGTGGAGTGGTTGGATAAATAAACAAAGCTAGTGCAAAATATATGCTACAAAATCCATAAAGATGAAGAAGATTCTAAACATAAAATTGACATTCAGGTAGGAGCAGGTGAACATGAGATAGAAATTCAAAAGAACTCCAACAAATTACTATAATCAACCATTGAATCTTTGAGAAGAAAATATAGCTACATCAAACAATCCAAAAATAGTGAAGATTAGAGATTATTGGGATGGACCAGTTGTGGGAACTATAATTGAGCTATTAATGGAATATGAAGACCTCTTTTTCTATACATTCATTGAAGTGAAGGGCATCTTGGAAGAAGTTAGGACTATGAGAATCCAACTACAGACACATAGAAATTAATTAAACCGTATTAATTAATTATCCCCATAACATGATTAATTTTATTAATTGTGTTAACCCCTTTAACTTTCCCAATAATTAATTAAATTTTATTTAATTAATTATGCCCCCATTTTTAATCTAGTTAATTATGTTCCCCTCTTCCAAAGTTTAATTTATTTTAATAAACTAGACTCCACTTAAACCCACTAGCCAACTAATATTCTAAGCCAAATTAGTTAATTAATTTCCAATTAATAAACTAGCATCCTAGATTCCTTCAAATCCCCTCATCAAGCCTACTAATGAAAGATAATTAATCAAATCTTAATCTTCATTACTATTGTTCATAATTTTAAACTCATCCCACCCACCTAAGTCCACATGTGACACCCCTCTTAAATGACTTGCATGCACAAGTCACTTTCAAGCCTCCACCTTATTCTTTGACAAAGGGTGCTACGATAATTATGAGGATCCTCTTCCCCATAGAGTCACCCTACACTTTCCATTTCCATCCATTTTTCACTTCTTTCTCCCTACCCCTCTTCCACTTCACCACTTTTGCCTCCACTTGTCTCTCTCTTTTTCTTCCCAAGATGTGCGAGCACACTCTTCCTCATGACAAGTATTCTTCCCCAAATATTCCACCTTGCGACACTTGTCACAAGGATATGAATCCAAGACACCTCATCTCCTCACACTCAATCCTATCCCTCCATCAACTCTCAATCTCAACCATCTATTTCTAATCCAAATATGGAGCCTTCTTCCTCACATCCATATCACAATTTTATGTTAACCTCATGCTGTCAAATTCACTACTTGTTATGCAACAAAGGAGACCAATCCACATACTTGATAATTAAAGAGAAAATAATATGTAGAAGGGTGCCTCCATTTGTATCTCTATCCATGGAGAAAAAAGGTATAACTCTAGTTTCTCATTTAATTTGAATGTTTAACTATTGTTTAGGCTTATCATTTTCTTGCTTTCATTTTGGCATGCCCGATGGGACCCATGTCCCTTGCAACTAACCTTTAAAATTTAAATTTTGTGAAGATATAGGTTTCATACTATGGTTTGGCATCTTCGATCATTCTTTGGGGTCTATGCCTACCAAATGGTGATTGTTCCTCACTAACCTATTGTAGTTGTTTGCAATATAAAAAACTTGTTTTGTTTTTTGGTGAAAGACCTAACCTGCATTTAAGTGTTTTCTTGTCAATTATCTATGAACTAACCCTCTGTATCCTACATGAAATGTTTAATGCTCATAAAGTTTTGTGATTGTAGGTTTGAGAGTTAACTATGTTTTGTATGTCTCCAGAATGATATCTTCGCCTCTGTATCACTGTCTCTGCCTTTTCACATCCTCACCTATGCATCAACATCTCTGCAAGTATAAATATTTATCGATAAAATAAATAAATAAATAGTTTTTTTTGGTTTCTATGCATAATAGTCTTTTTGTTATTTGTAGAATGATGTCTGCACCTGCACTTTGTTGTTTTCTCTTGTGACAAGTCCTTATTTTATTTTATTTTTGTTGCTAACACCAACCACTTGGTGTAGTTTGCATTGATTGTTGAAGAGCATTTTCATCAACTACTGACAAGTGGTTTAGTAGGTTTATTTTATTTGCATTGCATTTAGTGGCACCTAGACTAAATAGGGGGTAATTAATCATCATTATTTGCATTTCTATAGGATAGTTGCACATAGATTGATCTAGGAAGGAAAATAAATTGTTATTTATTTATATCTTTTCAATATAGTTTATATATCATCTTGCATGTTTTAACATAGTTACACATAGCTTAATTAGGGGAATCATTCTATTTTGTTTGTCGTGCCTTCAAAGGTAGTAGGTGTATGCTCTCCCCTTGTGCAAACTTGACTGATAAAAACCAAACCCACCTTGTTTGTTGTGTTTAGAACAAAATCCCCAAAATAGTGTGAGTCTCCTCCTTTCCACATTCTTGTGGACTTCCTTTGGAGAAATTTACATTATTTTCTTTTTAGAGGGCCTGCCTTGTGGAGAGTGCATTCCTTCACAAGTGAACGACCCAAAGCAGTGTTTCCTTTAGGTTGTTATATAAATGATTTAGACCAAAGTCAAGATCTAACCATCATTAGCCTTTGTTGTACTATGCCAATCTAAAAAGGGAAGTACCGACATTCATGTGAGGTATATAAGTCTCCAAATAGGGTTGGTTAGAGTGTTGAGTGGCTCACCAGACACTCGCATGGTATCGGTCCCCCTCATTGTGACTAGAAACATTTATAGAAGCCACCTTCTATTTTGACCAAACATAACAATAAATTTTAGTACAAGGGAACAACTGGTTTTGCCACCAACATACTCACCATAAGGCTCCCTTCAGATGAGAGAGAAATCCTTGACTAAGCATAAGCTACACATAGCATTCTGGGGAGAGGGTGATTGGGTCATCCTTGTTAGAAATTGACACTCATCTAGTGGCTTTTGATGGTTGATTATTAGTTTAGGATTGTCATTGATGGAAACTCTTCTTGAGATTCTTATCCAGTAATTATAGATCTTGGTTTTCGAAAGAGGATGTTAACTGGTATTTTAGGTTCTATAGAGCAGTTTTGGTCGAGAAGCTTTCCGGTGATTGTGGTGTTATGAATTGTGTATGGGATGATTGAGTTGACATAGAAACTTAATTTTATCAATATTTTGGTGATCCACATTTATCTTTGGTGATCCGGTCAAGTCGACATATGGCTACACATTACATTAGCAGACCGACTTGATAAATGATTGATTTTGTGATTGCGAATATACAAGTCTAGTGTGGAATATCTTTTTATGGAATGGTATGATTGTATGCGAGTGAGTAATCCTTTGTAGCATATTTTCACATGTGCATTCTTGATCCGGTTGCTGACTGAGACAAAGAATAAAGTAGAACAAAGCAGAACAACAAAGGTGATACAATCAATGTATTTGGGAATTAATCAGAACTCATCCAGGCATTATTGGTGCAGTCACCGTTTAGGAGGGATCTCAAGGAGATCAATTTGAACTGGTCAAAAAGATTAAACACAATAGGAACACAAGGATATGATAGAGGAAATGCAAAACAAAATGTATTATATCATGAAAACTGATTACAATCAACCAATAACATCTGAGTTACAGAAACTGACTCACTGGCCTACTAAAACATGCTTAAAACAGAACAAGTCACAACCGAGAACTCAAATCTTCATATCTATCTTCTATATTATATATCTTAACTTATCCCTATTCTAATGCTCAATTAAAATGATTTATACGATCCAAGGGGATCTGATTGGTCCAAAAAGGATCAAATATTGAACAACAAGACCTAACGTGTAAAAACAACAAGGTCAGCCTTCACCAAAGAAATTCCTCTGGAAAATCCAACAGATGAATTGTAGATCAAAGAGAAGGTCAGCCACACACCAAGGAACATCAGAATCAATTCTCAGGGCTGCACAAGCTACGAAATGGATCCAATAGATTCAGTTAGATTACAAATGCAAATAGGTCCAGGCAACCGATACTAGAAAACTGTCTCAGAAACTGGTAGTGATAACTTGTCGGAAAAGGATCCAAATGCTCTCAATTTGGGAATAAGGTGGATGATCAAGTCCTCAATTAAAAATCCAACTCCTCGAGATCCGGTGAGCCAATTCAAGAAAATGTAGAATAAAATGCTGAAACTGCAAAACAGAAAGCAAAAATAGAAAGGAAATATTTTTGGTTGATGCAAGATTGCCAAGAACTGGGGATGCTCTTGTAGTCACCGGTTAGGAGGGATCTCAAGGAGATCAATCCGAACCGGTAAAAAAGAGTAAACACAATGGAAACACAAGTATTTGATAGAGGCAATGCAAAACAAAATGTATTGTATCTTGAAAACTGATTACAATCAATCGATAACATTCGGGTTACAGAGACAGACTCATTGGCCTACTAAAACATGCTTAATTATAGAACAGGTCACAACCGAGACCTCAAAACTTTAGATATATCTTCTATATTCTATATCTTAACTTTTCCCTATTATAATTCTCAATTACAATGATTTATATGATCCAAGAGGATCCAGTCAGCCCAAAAAGGGTCAAATGCCAAAGAACAAGACCTAACATGTAACAACAACAAGGTTGACCTTCACCAAAGAAATTCCTCCAAAAAATACAAAGGATTAAGTGTAGATCAAAGAGAAGGTCGGCCACAAGCCAAGGAATATTGGAATCAACACTTAGGGCTCCACAAGCTATAGAAGAGATCCGATAGATTACAAATGCAAATAGGTCCAAACAACTGGTAGTAGAAAATTGTCTCAAAAACCGGTAGCGATAACTTGTCGGAAAATGATCCAAATTCTTAGTTGTTTAGGAATAAGGTAGATGATCAAGTCCTTAAGAAAAAATCCAACTCCTTGAGATTTGGTGAGCCAATGCTAGAAAATGAGGAATGAAATGTTGAAACTGCAAAACAGAAAGGAAATATTTTTGGTTGATGCAAGATTGCCAAGAACTGGGGATGCTCTTGCATCAATTATAGATGCTATTTTGGAGTTAATTTGTTGTAATTCATCATTTTAATTAATCATTAAGGAAGTGAGCCTTCTGGGGTTGTATCCTTTATTGTATTTGAGTAGTGAGCTCTAGGTAGTGTGCCCGAATGCTTGTGCATTCCGTATATTGTGATATTGTTTTGCTACTAGCCATAGTGGAATAATATTGTGGGTTCAAATCCCACCCTAGTTTTTCCCATTTGGGTTTCCACGTGAAAATCTCGGTGTTATGATTTCGTGATTGATGATTTATGTTCCTGCATTTCAGTTTCATGTTTATGCTTCTAATGGTTTAAAGTCAAATCAGAAAATTTGCTAATTGGTAGATCAATGATTCACCCCCCCCTCTCAGTGATCCCTAATTTCAACAATCCTTCTAGTCCTAGAGGACCCTACCTTTCCTCTCTCACAAATAAAAAAGTGAACACACCCACTTAGCTTTCCCTACATGCATCGATGAAGATTTCAAGATGTGGGCTGAAGTTATTGCATGAGCTTTGACCTTAGGATGTGCTAATGTGTTTGAAGTATTTTCATATGTGTTAAGACTAGTGGAAATTGGCTTTGAGAATCCTTCCCCAATCCTATCTTAAGCATTTGAGACTTGGCCAATGTACATTTGTATTTGACATTTTTTTCCAAGAGATCAACAAAACTTCATTGCCTTTTGGCATATGTGTCTCTATTTTGGCATCTGTGCTTGTGGAACCTTGTTTGTGCCTTTCAAAATCTAGGCATAAGAAACCCCGTCTCTGCTTGTCCTTTACCATTTACATTGTAATAATATTTTGAACCATCACCTCTTGACACTTGATTGGATAACTAGACCTTTGATATCAAATATATCAAATTTTCCAAATCTAGGGGACTCACAAAGACCTATGAGCCAACAACCTATTGCCTTAATAAATTTTTAACATCACTTCTTTTGTCATCCACATTCACCATCCATCTCAAAAAACAATTCCTCAACATACCCTTTGGACTTAGTAAAATCAATGTTGATCCACCTCATCAACATCAACCCTAATCCTAATCCAAGGTAAAACTAAGCAAGGTTTATCCACAATCCTTAATATTTTGTGATCCTGAAATAGAGTAGTGCTTAAGAACTTAGCCTATCTTAAGTGTTACCCTCAATCAACCCTAATCATTGGGTTTATAATCATCATCTAAATTTTCTTAGGAAATTTTCCTATCCTTAGTAAGAAAGGATACCAATCCTAAATTAAAGGTTTCACTAAGGATCTAGCTTTACCTAGTCATGTCTTGACCTCAATCTAATCCAATCCAATCAAAGTCCAATCCAAATCCAAAATCCAAATCAATCCTTAACCCAAATTCATTCCAATCAAATCTAATCCAAATTCAATATAATCCCAACCCAAATCAAATTTTAATCCAAATCCAAATCAAATCAAATACTAAGTCCAAAGGTTGTCCAAGCCCTTCTCATTCATCTAAGACCCAACTTGTTAAAGGTGACATGTTACCTTATAAGATTTTCCCTTGTATGATCTACACTCAAGCTCAAAAGAAAAAGCTAATGGATTCTCATACAAGTGAGGTCCTTGATCCCAACCTACATTATGAGAAACATGAATCACACCAAGAGGAGGAGATTCTAGTTGGTCAACCAGATGTATCCTTGCGATTGTCCTCTTTTTTAAATAATGTATACAATCAATAAATAATAGAAAATATGATCAATACTAATCCAAGTGCCTTTTTGTTGGACCTTGTTCAACATGGGGCTACATTCCCTTCAAGTTTTGACCTCTCCATCCTCAACACCCCAACTACTAGTGACTTTCTTAACAACACCTAACCTATCCTCAATTTTGTCCTAAATCCATCATCACACAATCCCATTTAATCTACCTCCACTAATCCAACTACTATTCCACCCGTCACTTCCACATCCTTAAACAACATGGCCAACTTTATACAGCAAGTCAACCTCCTCTAGCTATTGCTCAAATATCCCAACCTCCCATCACCACATTCATGTTTCAATACACAATCTCTAACATTCCACCCACTTCTAGCTACCATCCATCCACATCAAATCAACATCATCAATATCGTCTCCTTCATTACCAACAATCTAATGTTCCCCAACTTAGTGATTTGGTAAAATAGCTCCAAGATATGAAAGACTCACTTAAAACCATGAAGGATGGACATGAAAAGAAAACCTATACATTTGAAGAAATATGTCCATATACCTGTATTTCATTTTTAATGAATACAACCATCTTTTGAGATAGTAAGACTTTTAGTTTGATAGATATCACCTATCCTTATTCACAACTTAAATATGGTGGTCTCCTTAGAAACATTTAAGTGGATAGAATCTGCAAGACATAAGTAAATGGATCCTCATGCCTTGTCTATTTTTAACTGATCTCCATCAAACAAATTTGATGGATTTTTTTATTTTGAATAAGAAACATTGATCTATTTCTTTGCTTAAACATTCTATTTCAACTTTCACATCTCATAACTTGTACCATTATTTTTTTCTATATCTATATGGGAAGTAGAAGCTATAGTTTTTAATCCTTTCCACAATTGATAAAATCACACAATACAAAAGCTCCCATTGCAACCGAAAAACACTTCAATATTTAATCTATGTAGAATTTTTATCTTTCATACCAAATATTAAGAGAGTGTCAAACTACTGCAATAAAATCCCTTATAAGCATGTGCAAATCTAAAATATGATTTTTTATCCAAAGATTACCATATGATTATCATGTGATTACATAAAATTAACAAAGCATATGAACACGTGATTTACATGAAGAACCCATTTTAGAAAAAATATGCTGAGAAGAAAGATAATAAGTATGTATTAATCTTCACCAAATAGATACATTCAACATACTAACACTCTTTACGACAACAACACTTGTGTACTTGTAAAATAAATTTATAAAACTAATATCTTGTGCCCCTAATTTATAGAGAAATGGGAGAGGAATACCAATATGTTTTCTTGGCATAATGTATCATCAAACAATGATAGAATTAAAAAAATTACACCTTCAAAAATGAAGATGCTCTTTTAAGTATAGTAAATGTAACCCCCAATGAGTCATAAATTGCAAAAATAATCTCCATACTAATAATAGATGACATTTTATCATGTAAATCCTCCACAATGAACCTCATCCCAAGGTAGGAATCCAAAATCACCACTCAAATTACATGGGATCTACAAATTGTTGGCTTGATGATGATTGTAATGAATAACTTCATATGTTGTCATTGATGAAATACATACACACACATATGTTAATATTGCCTACCGGTGTGACTTCAAAGTTGTTTATATTGCAACCAGTATACTAGAAGTTTATATCTAACCGGTACATGGTGACAACTAATATATACATGGAGACAATCGGTGTGTATTTGTATATGGATATACATAACTCGACATCAACTTGAAGATCCAATGGAGATTATCAAAGGAGCATCGAAGGACAAACAATTTATATGTTTAACTCCAATTGGTATTCATTGATTATGTGATGAGTTATCAATGGTCATGATGAGTTATCCTAACTGACAATTTTTTGTGGTATTTTTGTGATGAGTTATGATTGTTTGACCAGATACACTGCACCTAAGAAATTGTGATATGATTTCTAAAGGCCGACATGAAATCTAAATGTCTATATATTGACATCATAATGAATTGTTTTGTATGAGCAAAGGAGATGTGATATGAGATGATTTGATGCGAAGGCATAAGTGTTATGTTGCAGAGTATGTTGGTAATGAAGTTTTGAGTGCGCAGAAGAGGATCTATTCAAGCAAGTCATGCTACTACTAGATCACACCACCTATTGTTTTCTAATCACTGCAAAAGTCAAATCCCCTAACTCGGTAAGCTCTAACAATATTCATTGTACAAATCCTCTAGCCCGGTGATCCATTAGTTTGGATTCAAAAATCCTCTACCAAGGTTACTTCCTAATAGGGTACTACCTTTAACAAGGTATAGCTTTTAACTAAGCTTTGGGATCTTTGATAGGATTCGCTCCTAGTAGAGCAACTCTTTGTAGACCTTAACCGGTCATTTATCTATTATTGTAGATAGTTAACTTGTGAGTCCCATCTCACCGTGGTTTTTCCCATTTGGGTTTCCCATGTATAAATACTTGTGTTATGATGGATGTTTTACTTATTTAGGATGCTTTTATATCATTTTGGATTGCATGCATAGTGTTTAACAAACTTGTTAAGTATATCTATCGGTCAGTATTTAAATTAGTATTATTTTTGGTGTGACTGATTCACACCCCCCCCATCCCCCTCTCAATGCTTTACATGTCCATCACAAATAACATATTAGATGCTCCATTCCACAATTCTTATGTTCAAGTTAAATTTTTGTTAAAAAATATCATCATAATTTCCACTGTGAACTCCACTTTCATGAATACATATACCAACTAATGTAAAGTTTCATGGGGAATTTCAATTACAAATTATTTTTCAATTAACCCTAGGAATTTAAGGAAACTTTCTAAGAGTGTTGAAGATACAAAAAACATACATAATTAAGACAAATTACAGCAAAATCCTAATAGCTCCTACTACATGACTCAAAAATAATGGTTTTCAACTTATGTAACTTATCATGAAGGAGAAGTTTCCTTAGTGACAATAGTACTTTAGTAGATTTTTGGTAAGAGAAACATATAATTTTTTTTAGTGATAGAACGGTTACAAATCAATTAATGTTTTACATATTCTAAGACTTGAAAGAATCATATTTTATATATCCAAGTTAAATGATTTTGGAATGAATGTGATATTTAATAGATCTAGTTTCAAGTTGGTGAGAGGAAACTTGGTGGTGGTAAACGATATTGGATTAAGACCATTATTAATAAAATATGGTTGATGATTTTTCTAATTAATCTCTTGGTAAAAATTATTTATGCATGCATTATGTGTTTTGTAATGCCCTTCTCATTGGTGGCCTTAAAATTCCTTGATCTTAGCATTGTTTTTTGACTATGTATCAAGGGATGTCTAGGTGATGTTTTTGCTTGTTTTTTGGAGTGTTGACCGATGTCTCAACTTTATTTTTTATGGTTAGCCTTGGTTGAGAATTCTATTCTTTCTTTTATATGGTGTCTTTAGACAACCCATATTTTTTGAGAGGATGTTCCTAAACATGTTGATTGTTGGTGTTATGTATGTTGGCCATTTGGTGGAATCGATTATGTGTTGCATTGATGTTTTGTCATTGATGCCAACGCTATTTGTTTGGATGCTTTACCGACACCCTTATGGTCCCAATAGGTAGAGTGGTTTCTGGTTGATTTGGATATGACATGATATGGTATAGTTTCATGATGGAATTGGCTTGTTCATGATACAAATGCTCATATTCAGTCTGTTGGTTTTGATCTGGTGATCAGATGCTATCATGCTTGCCTAGAAGCTTGGTTTCTCATTTTGGTGAGGGTTTCACTGAGAGAGATTTTGATGGAGACCTTTGATGAATTGCATAAGTGGTGTTGGTGCATCTTCTAGTGGAGTTTCAGGATGTTGATGGTGATCATGTTCGAAACTTCACGGTTGGAGATCATTGTTGTAGCATGTGGACCTATACTGGGTCCCAGTTGATCTAGGTTATGGACCAATTTTAATGCAACATGTGGAATGGACCTCTTGATGTAGTTCTAGGATGTCTTATATGTTGGATATTATTTGTTTGGTCTAAGGCCAACATGGTTTGTAATTATGTAATTGGTTTATTGTCTGGTGGCCAACCTAATTGTTTATGGTCAAGGTTTTGTATATATAAATGTAAGATCTTATTGCAGATCATCATGGTTATGTTAGAGGTCATGGTAAAGGAATGTAATGTGCAAATAATGTAATATTATTCAAGTAGAGGAGTTGGTCAACTATTGGAGATTGAATTGGGTTTATGTAAGAGGATTTAGTTCTCTAGTATTGAGCTTAACCAGAACTGTACTCGGGCATATGAGATACTATCTTTTGCAATTCAACACTTCTTTAGATTGTAGTCTATATTTCTATGTGGTTAGTGAGGCTCCTTTTGTGATGAGTAGTGCACTCTAGGTTGTTGGCCTTCTTGCATGTGTAGGCCCCTGAATTGTAATTCACATACTTACTGCAGAAGTATTATCTGGGTGCCCTCCCACCAACTATATTCAGCAGGTTTGTTGAACTCGAGGTGGCCCTACAGGGAGGGTGATAATAAGAAGGGCCCTAAATTGTAATTCACATACTTACTGTAGAAGTATTATCTGACTGTGGGTAGGATTCCCACCGTGGTTTTTCCTTTACCTAGTTTTCCATGTGCAAATATTGGTGTCATGTGGATGGTATTTATTTTGTGATTATTGTTTATGCTTAATTGGTTTAACTGCTATTTCGGTATTAATATTTTGGGTTTCGATATTAAAGTTTAAATTGCTAATGGTTCCGGTAATCTGTGACAACTAATTCACCCACCCTCTCAGTTGTCTTCTGGTTATTTGAACTTTCTAACAATTGGTATCAGAGATTTGGTCCTCTATGTAGAAAGCTTAACCGCTTGAGGAAGATCCTATGGCGACTAACAGTTCAAGTTCATCGAGTTCTCCTGGAGCTATCTTTCAGAGTGATATACTGAGACTTGATGGAACAAATTACACAGTATGGAAGATTCAGATGGAGACTCATCTGAGTTGTCTTGGCAAGGAGATTTGGGAGATCATAGAGAATGGTGTCACGCCCTATAATCTGGGATCTGGAAATCCTCCTCTGGCAAACCTAGACAAGAAGCTTGGAAATGATTGTAGAGAAAGAGAAGCTCTCTTGTGTGCACTTTCAAAGAGAAGCTCTCTTGTGTGCACTTTCTAGTTAGCAAATAATGGATTAACTAAAAAATCATATGGAAAGGCTATATGGGATAAGTTGGAGACTCTTAATGAAGTTGACCCTATAGTAAAGATTGCTAAACTTGATGGTTACTGGGAGAGATATGAAAACCTAAAGATGGAAGAAGATGAAAGGATTAATGTAGTCATGGAAAGGTAAATGAGATTGTTAAGGGAATTCAATGTTGTGGTGGAACTCTGAGCGAAGATGAAATTGTTTCTAAAGTCCTGAGAGCCCTATCATCGACTTACAAAATGAAGGCTACTATTTTTAATGAATTGAGAACAATGGCTAATACATCTGTCAAAAGAGATACTTTGGTTGGGAAACTATCTGATTTTGAGCTTGAAGAATTTGGACCTTCTAGAGCTGTGAAGTTTGAACCTTGTTTTCATGCATCTACGTCTACAGCCAGTAAGCAAGACTGGAAAGATTTATATGCAAAGGAATTAGAAGATATGAAGAGAGAAGATGATGAGTTTGAGAAACTTGAAGCACTATTTTCTAGAAGAGTACCTAAATGACTGGTAGGAAGTAAGTATGAAGGAAAATCACCTTTTAACTATTTTGTATATAATAATATTGGTCATTTTGCATCTAGATATCCTGAAAGGAATTCAAGATTTGAAGAAAGAGTTAGAAGATCATTTAAGCCTAACCTTGGATATCAAAAAAAGTATAAGTACAAGAAAAAAAAGAGAAAAATCATGCTACATAAAGGATGAGTAAGGCATTACTGATTCTAATGATGAACCGACTAAAGACTCTACTAGGGGTTCTTGCAATGGGAAGGAATGGGTGTTCTTGGCTATCAAAGAAGATGATCCATCACTGGAAGAGAATGTACCTAAAGAGAATACACTTGCTACTAAAATTGAAGACAAGGATGAATGGGTAATTGATAACGGTTGTTCACATCATATGACTAGAGATAAAGGGAAGTTTCTATCTTTGAAAGAATTTGATGGAAGTCTAGTTAGATTTGGAGATGACAAAGCATGTATGATCAAAGGAAAATGAACTATATCATTGGATGGTAAGAATAATACTAACAATGTTTATTATGTTGAAGGTTTAAGGAATAATCTTTTGAGTGTAATACAATTGGTAGATAAGGGATATCAATTATAGTTCAAGTATGCAAAATGTAAAATCATTAACAATTCTAGTTTGGAGATTGCAACTAGTACACAAACAAAAGGTAATATATTTCATTTGAACTCCAGTGAGAATACATATTTGATTACATAGATTGATGAGAGTTGGCTATGGTATAAAAGGTTGTGTCATGTGAATTATGATTGAATTATGAAGATATGTTCAACTAAGGAAGTTAGGGATACACCTAAGATTATGAAGCCCTATAATCTGGTATGTAAATAATGTCAAATGGGTAAACAGGTCAAAACCTCATTTAGAAGTATACAAGATAAATCAAATGATGTTCTTGATCTTACTCATATTGATTTGTGTGGCCCTACTAGAGTTAAATTTTTTCAAGGTGATAGATATTTCATGCTAATCATTGATGATTATTCTATAATGTTGTGGGTTACTTTTCTTAAAAAAAAATCTTAAGCATTTGAAAATTTTAAAATCTTTAAGGCTAATGTGGAAACTGAGGTAGGATTCAAGACTAAATGTTTGAGGTCAGATCATGGTGGAGAATTCACATCTGGCGAGTTTAATAACTTTTGTGAGAAGCATGGTATAAGAAGACAATTTTCTGCTCCCCGGACACCTCAACAGAATGGAGTTGTGGAAAGGAAGAATAAAACTATCTTGGATGCTACTAGAACAATGATGTTGGAAGCTAGTCTACCTCATATCTACTCGAGAGAAGCAATAAGCACATCAGTTTATACATTCAACAGAGTACATATCAAAGGAGAAACCGGTAAGACACCTTATGAATTATGGTTTGGCAATACACCTACAGTTAAGTATTTCAGAATTTTGGTAGTAAATGTTATATCAGAAGAGATGATATCATTGGGAAATTTGATCATAGATGTGATGAAGGCATATTTCTTGGTTATTCTAATGAAAGCAAAGCATATAGATGTTATAACAAGATATTGCAAAGAATTGTGGAGAGTGCTAATGTCAAAGTAGATGAGCTGAATAGAAGTCAAATCAGAGTTTATGAGAAGGAACCGACAGTGGAAATGATTATATCTAAACTAGTAGCACCTTTACCAAAATAAAGTGTTGAACTAGTTACTCTGGTAGTATCAGAGAATTTTACAGTAAATGAAGAATAGGGAAGAGGAACAGAAAGAAGACTCCTAGGTATGTGAGATTGAATCATTTAGAAGATCGGATCATTAGGGATAAGAGCAATGGAGTGATGACAAGAAGAAGACTGGAAACTAATGAGGTATTTTTAATTTCACAAGTTGAACTGGTATCAGTAATTGAGACATGTAAAGATGAATATTGGTTGAAAGCTATGGAAGAAGAATTAAATTAGATTGAGAAAAATAACACATGGACCTTGGTTCCCTAGCCTAAAAATAAAAAAATGTTATTGGAACTAAATGGGTTTTTAGGAATAAATTGAATAAGGATGGTCAAGTTATAAGGAATAAGGCTAGATTGGTTTGTAAAGGATATTCTCAAAAGGAAGGAATTGATTATGGAGAGACTTTTTCACTTGTAGCTAGGATTGAAGTTGTAAGATTATTTCTTTCCTTAGGGTACCATTTGTATATGCATATAGCTAGGATTGAAGCTATAAGATTACTTCTTTCTTTCTTGGAAAGAAGTTGGTTTCATGGATTAGCAAGAAACTATTAGGATTACCAAAGATACTAAGAGGGGGGGTGAATCAGTATCTGACCGGTATAATAATTTTCTTAACTTATAACATGAAAAGCATATCAAAACTGTGTACCAGTAAACCAATAATAATGTAGTAAAGAAGAATAATAACCACATCATAAGAAACACATCATAACAGAATATTTTAATGAGGAAACCCGGTGTGGGAAAAACCTTGGTGGATTTGTGACCCACAATATTCACTTACAGGCCAATAAGAGAATATTACTGCTTACAATAGGGGCCTGCACATGCAGGAAGGCCAAGTGCCTAGAGCTCACTGCTCAATTACATAGAAGTCACACTGACTTACAAATGGATTATACAAATCCAATGTCTTGTACTGCTTCAGATCAACATCTACTATGCTAGATTCAGTACCAGTTTAAGCTCTGCTACATACATAAACCCTTATCCAATATCTTCTTTACAATTCGCATATTAGGTCTGCATTAATCCTTCCATCTCTCTATCACCTAAATGATCTACAATGATCTCATACATATATGATTCATATTACAATCTGCCAAGTCGTCTTACAAAATATTTTACAATTAATTACAAAATATATTTATACAAAATTCTTGTCGACCAGGGTGCCGGTAATCTTTCTTTTGGTGTCGGTGATCTGTATGTCAGTGTAGAGTCTATTGGTGTCGGTGCCTGTGTCTGCCTACCAGTATCACATGATTGTAAGGTTGCCATCAATGAAAATACCTTCAATCACCTACAATTTCTCATTGGAGTGTGCATGTGCCAACAGAAATAGTCATGTACTTCTTTATCTACTGTTGAAGCTGAGTATGTTGTTGCTACTACTAATTGTACACAAGTATATAATATGGATGAAGCAAATGTTGAAGGATATAAAGCTGGATTGTGATGCACTGGTAGTTACTCACTGTGATAACTCTGCTGCTATTGATATATCAAAGAATCCAGTATTTCATTCTAAAACAAAGCACATATATGTCAAGTATAACTTTTTGAAAGAAAAAGTGGAAGCAAATGAAGTTAGACTAGTTTATGTGAACACTAAAGAGAAGATTGTAGATATTTTCACTAAACCTTTGCCCAAGGAATCATTTCAGTACCTAAGAAACAGATTGGGAGTTTCTGCCCCTCCGGTAGAGACTTGATTGATGCGGTTTGGCATCAGTCCAACATGCATTATCAGAGATACTATTCATTTTGACACTGATGTGGGATGCTACTGCTTAGGGGGAGTAGTCAGCTTTGTGATTCAGTGGTTTTATGTTTTTGCTTTAATATTTTTGTTAGATTTATGGCATTAATGTCAAAGGGGGAGAGATATTGATGTGAAAAAGACAAAGGAAGAAAAATAAAAATTCATAGGGGGAGAGATATGAATAAGAAAAGTAAAGGGAGAGATATTGACATTCAGAGTTATATGTGGGATATTGTTGGTTGTCTTCCATTGGGGGAGACTTGTTTGGCATTTCTTGGTACTTAGATGTTTTTCACATCTAGTTTTGCCATCAATGCCAAAGGGGAAGATTGTTGGCCATTTGGTGGAATTGATTATGTATTGCATTGATGTTTTGTCATTGATGCCAACACTAGCTGTTTGGATGTTTTACCGACACCCTTCTGTTCCCAGTAGGTTGAGTGGTTTCTAGTTGATTTGGATCTGGGATGATCCGATAGGCTCTAGTATAGTTTGGTGATGGAATTGGTTTGTTCATGATACTCATGGTTATATTCGGTTTGTTGGTTTTGGTCTGGTGATCAGATGATATCCTTCTTCCCTAGAAGATTGGTTTCTAGTTTTGGTGAGGGTTTCATCGACAGAGCTTTTGAAGAATTTCATAAGTGGTGTTGGTGCAAAATCTGGTGGAGTTTCAGGATGTTGTTGGTGATCATGTTTGAGACTTGGCAGTTGGAGGTCATTGTTGTAGCGTGTGGACCTATACTACGTCCCAGTTGATCTAGGTTATGGACCAACTTTAATGTAACATGTGGATTGGACCTCTCGATGTATTTCTGGGATGTCTTATGTGTTGGATATTATTTGTTTGGTCTAAGACCAACATGGTTTGTAATTATGTAATTGGTTTATTGTCTGGCGGCCGACCTAATTTTTTATGGTCGAGGGTTTGTATATATAGATGTAAGATCTCATTGTAGATCATCATGGTTATGTTAGAGGTCATGGTCAAGTAATGTAATGTGTGAATAATGTAATATCATTCAGGTAGAGGAGTTGGTCAATCATTGGAGATCGAGTTGGGTGTATGTAAGAGGATTTAGTCCTCTAGTATTGAGCTTAATTGGAACTGTACTCAGGCATAGCAGATGCTATCTTTTGCAGTTCAACACTTCTCCGGATTATAGTCTAGATTTATATGTAGTCAGTGAGGCTCCTTTTGTGATGAGAAATGCGCTCTAGGTTGTTGGCCTTCCTACATGTGCAGACTCCTCAATTGCAATTCACATACTCACTGCAGAAGTATTATTTGACTGTGGGTAGGCTTCCCACTGTGGTTTTTCCCTTTACCGGGTTTTCCATGTACAAATCTTGGTGTCATGTGGATGGTATTTATTCTGTGATTATTGTTTATGCTTAATTGGTTTAACTACTATTCCAATATTAATAGTTTGGGTTCCGATATTAAAGTTTAAATTATTAATGCTTTCGGTAATCTGTGACAACTGATTCACCCCCCTCTCTCAGTTGTCTTTCGGTTATTTGAACTATCTAACACTGTATACTTTGATATGTGTTTGGTAGTGTGTCAATTCCTTGTGAGGACTTGATGTATTTTTTTTCTTTGATATTTCTTGATATGCATGTGTGATGCTTATATGCCTAGTTTATTGTAATGCTTTTGTGAGGCCCTACCCTGAGCCCATCATAGCACTATTGGTATTTTGGTATGCTTTTTTCATTGATGACAACACCTATCAACACTTACCAACTCTGACACTTTGGAGAAATGGTTATGTTCACTAGCAAGCAAGTGACTTTATTCACAATCACCGGTATCTGGTACACCGGTTGGATATATTGTTCACTGACACTTGGAATGACATGGAAAATACTTGGTTATGTTGAAGACATCATTTGGACACTTTATCTTGGAGATTTTTTCATTGGTATATTTGTATTTGCATATTTGTTGTTACCAACAAATAGGTCTAGGTTATGCACTTGTAGGCTTATCTATTCCAGATCAGCATGACACGCATTGGAGATGATTTTGTTGTTATTGTAAATGCATTAAGCTGACATGTTGAATCGAATATTACATCGGTTATTGATTTACTTGTAATTATTTTATTGTAATATCTTGTAGAGATGACCTACTAAAATTGGTCTTAGGTTATGGTATATATGTAAGATCTTATTTGTAGGATTGATAGGCGATTAGAAAAAAGAATCATAAAAAGGTATATGCGAGAATAAGCAGAGCTATACACACAGACATCATTTAAGGTGAAGCAAGGTTTTTGTAAAGGCAACCAGAACTACACCGGTACTGAATCCAACATAGAATGATGCCATTTTGTGTAGTACATCATTATTGGATTTAACCATCCAATTGTAGTTAGTGTGACTCCTATTTATGTTTGAGTAGTGAGCTCTAAGTTCTTGGCCTTTTTGCATGTGCAGACCCCATTTGTATACACATACTATCTGTAGTAGTATCATCTGATTGTGCGTAAGGTTTCCCACCATGGTTTTTCCCCTTACAAGGTTTCCACGTACACATATTGGTGTTATGTGTTGTGGATGTTATTGTCTTTCTGTTTCATGCATTAAACTTTATCGGTACTGTAATTAATTGATAAATTATCTACTTGCATAAAGTTTGATTTATCACTATTAAGCATTATGGTAGGTTAAGCTATTTTTGGTTTGAATTTATTAGACAACTGATTCACCCCCCCCCTCTCAGTTGTCTCTGGGACCTAACAATTGGTATCAGAGTTTAGTCCTCTTTTTGTAAAAGTTTAACAACTTGAGGAGATCCAATGTCTACTAACTATTTTAGGAAGGACAAACCTAAACTTGATGGAACCAACTATGGCATATGGAAGATCAGAATGGAGACACATCTAAATTACATTGGAAAGGACATCTAGGAAGTTACAAAGAATGGCAATACTACTCCTACTCTCAGTCAACCTAATCCACCTACCTTAGGAAAAGATGAAGAAAATGATTGCAAGGCAAGTGAAGCACTTCTGAGCGCATTATCAGATCAACAAATCATGGGATTATCAAATAGGTCTACTGCTAAAGCTATTTGGGATCATTTGGAAAGATTGAATGAAGGAGATTCCATAGTCAAAATTGCAAAACTTGAAAGCTTCCGGGTCAGGTATGAGAATCTGAAATTAGAAGAAGATGAAAGGATTGCTACTTTTATGGAAAGAGTAAATGAAAATTTTTTGGGTATTAAATGTTGTGGAGGAACCTTAAGTGAAGATGAAATTGTTTCAAAAGTTTTAAGAGGATTGCCACTGGCATATAAAATGAAAGTTACTGCTATAAATGAGTTAAGAACTATGCCTAATACATCAATAACTAGGGACACATTGATTAGAAAACTTTCAGCTTTTGAAATTGAGGAATTTGGTCATGTTGCTACTATAAAGATAGATTTAGCCTTTAAAGCATCAACATCATCTACACCATCTTTTGAAAAATCTGCTTGGAAAGCCTTTTATGCAAGAGAACTTGAAGAAAGCAGGAGAGAAAATGAAGAACTTGAAGCACTATTTGCAAGGAAAATGCCTAAAGGTCCAGTTGGAAGTAAGTATGAAGGTAAAGCACCCTTTAAATGTTTTAACTATAATAAGATTGGTCATATGGCTTCAAGATGCCTTGCTAGACATGCTAGACTAAGAGAAGAAGCTAGAAGAACATACAAGCCTAACCCTCAATATCAGATATATAGATTTAAGAAGAATAAAGATAAATCTTGTTATCTTGTTGATGAAGGAGTCATTGATGATTCTGATGAGGATTTGACAGACAATGGATGGGTTTTTGTTTCTATAATAGAAGTAACCCAGCACCTACTGTTCAACCGGTAGAACAAGACCTAGCAACTAAAGTTGAAGTTAAGGATGAATGGATCATTGATTCAGGATATTCACATCATATGAGTGGTGATAAAGGTAAATTCTTGAACTTTTAGGACTAAAATGGAGGTTTATTAAGATTTGGAGATGATAAAGCTTGTTTGATCAAAGAAAAGGTACTATATCTCTTGATGGTAAGCATAATACTGACAATGTTTACTATGTAGAAGGTTTAAAGAATAATCTTTTGAGTATTGGTCAATCAGTTGAGAAAGGATTTCAGTTACAATTCAAGAATGGAAAGTACAAAATTATTAACATAACTGTTTTGGAAATTGCAACTGGTAATCAAACTAGAGGTAACATCTTTCATTTGAATAACAATGAAAAGACATGCTTGATTGCACATATTAATGAAAGATGCCTATGGCATAAGAGACTCTATCATGTAAATTTTGATTGTATGGTAAAAATCAGTACTACTAAGGCAGTTAGAGATTTACCTAAGATTGTTAAGCCTCACAATCTGGTATGTAAGGAATGTCAATTTGGAAAACAAGTTAGAGCATCTTTTAAAAGTATTCCAGAAAAATCCAATAATGCTCTTGACTTAATTCACACTGATTTATGTGGTCCAGCTAGAACTAAAAGCTTACAGGGTGATAGATATTGCATGCTAATCATTGATGACTATTCTAGAATGTGTTGGGTTACTTTTCTTAGAGAAAAATCAGAAGCACTTGGGAAGTTCAAATTATTCAAAGCAATGGTAGAAAATGAAACCGAATCAAATGTTTGAGATCAGATCAAGGAGGTGAATTCACATATAAGGAATTTAATACATTTTGTGAAGTGAATGGAATCAAAAGAAAGTTATCAGCACCCCAGACACCACAACAAAATGGAGTTGTAGAAAGGAAAAACAAAACTATCTTGGATGCAACTAGAAGTATGTTATCTGAAGAAAATCTACCACATGTATATTGGAGAGAGGTAGTAAGCACAACGGTCTATACATTCAACAAAGTTCACATCAAAGGTGAAACTGGTAAGACCCCTCATGAACTATGGTTTGGTATTACTCCTACTCTTAAATATTTTAGAAAATTTGGAAGTAAATGCTATATTAGAAGATATAAGTATATTGGCAAATTTGATCCTAGAAGTGATGAAGGAATATTTCTTGGCTATTCATCTAAGAGAAAAGCATATAGATGTTTTAAAAAGAGATTGCGGAAAATAGTTGAGAGTACAAATGTGAAGATTGATGAACAGTTTAGAGGAACTTCAAGGTATATAGACTCTGAATCGGCAACAAAAATACTGAAAAATGAGCCCACATTGAAACCACCGGTACAAAATGAAGATCCAGTTACACTGGTATCATCTGAAAACTCCACTGTAACTGAGGAACAACAACAAACAAAGACACCCCAGTATGTAAGATTGAACCACTTTGAAAGTTAGATAATTGGGAACAAGTATCAAGGAGTTATAACAAGAGGAAGACTAGAAAATGAAGAGGTATGTCTTATTTCTCAAATTGAACCATCATCAATTAATGAGGCATGTGAAGATATACACTGGATTAAAGCTATGGAAGAGGAACTAGAACAAATTGAAAAGAATAACACATGGACATTAGTTCCCCCGCCTAAAGACAAAAATGTGATTGGAACAAAATGGGTATTCAGAAATAAACTTAATGAATATGGGAAGGTAATCAGAAATAAAGCAAGACTAGTGTGTAAGGGATATTCTCAGAAAGAAGGAATTGATTATAATGATACCTTTGCACCAATAGCTAGAATTGAGGCAGTCAAATTATTCTTGTCTTTTGCAGTACACAAGAACTACAAAGTATATCAAATGGATATTAAATGTGAATTTTTGAATAGAGATCTTGAAGAAGAGTTTTACATTGAGCAACCTGATGAATTTTCTTTAACAGACAACAAAGATATGGTTTGCAGGTTAAGGAAAGCTTTGTATGGGTTGAAGCAAGCTCTAAGAGCTTGGTATGCTAGATTAGATAAATATCTTTTGAAGATTGAATTTTATAAAGGGAATGCTGACAACAACTTATACTATAAAGTGACTAATGCTGAAATCTTGGTTATAGAAGTTTTTGTTGATGATATAATCTTTGGAGGAGAAGATGGATTATGTAAAGACTTTTCTATTGAAATGCAACAAGAATTTGAAATGTCTATGATTGGAGAGAAAATTGTTTTTACGGTTGCAGATTTCACAGACTGATAAAGGTATATTCTTAAGTCAATCCAAGTACTTGAAGGAGGTACTAAAGAAAATTTGGGATGGAGAACTCTAAACCGGTAAGCACACCTATGACTACAAATGACAAACTATCACTAAGGGATGAATCTACACTTGTTAATCCGACTAGGTACAAGTCTATGATAGGAGGCCTACTATATTTGACATAAACAAGACCTGATATTATGAATGCAGTATGTATTGTTTCAAGATTTCAGAGTAATCCTAAAGAAAATCATGAATCAGCAGTAAAAAGAATTTTTCAGTACTTACAAGGCACTACAAATCTTGGTTTATGCTATCCTAGAAATGAAAACTTTGAATTATGTGCATAAATAGATGCAAATTGGGCAGGAGATGTGGATGACAAAGAAAGCACCATCGGCAGAGCATTTTTTCTTGGAAGCAAATTAATCTCTTGGTTGAGTAAGAAACAAAGTTGTACATCTTTATTAACAGCAGAATCAGAATATGTTGTAGCAACAACTAACTGTACACAGGTATTATGGCTTAAACAAATGTTGAAGGACATAAAGGTAAAATGCAAGCAACCTATAACTATCTATTGTGATAACACTACAGCAAATGATATATCTAAGAATCCGGTACTACATTCTAAAACTAAACATGTTTCTATCAAACTGAATTTTCTGAATGAGAATGTTGAAGCAAAAGAAGTAAAACTGGTTTATGTGAATACTAAAGAGAAGATTGTAGATATTTTCACTAAGCCTTTGCCTAAGGAGACTTTTGAATATCTCAGAGACCAGCTTGGGGTCATACCCCCACCAGTAGACACTTAGACAGTTGATGTTTGTCATCAACCGGCAAAACTAATAGAGAAATCTTTTATTCCAGCTTTGATGAAGAGAGCTACTTCTCAGGGGGAGTAGTTGGCATACTAAATTGGTTGGTATTTTGTATTTGAACCTAGTTTTTGTATTGGCTTTGGAATTTGATGTCAAAGGGGGAGAGATTGATATGGAAAAACACAAGGAGAACACATGTTACTCTTAGGGGGAGAGACTGTTGCTTTGGGAGAGATTGATTACTCTCTGTATCTAAATATTAATTTCTGGTTATGATCTGTTTTGGGAGATTGTTGGTTTTTGGTATTTGGCATTTCTGTTTTGGCACTTTGATGGTTTTTCCATCTTGTGTTGCCATCAATGCCAAAGGGGGATATTGTTGGTATTTTGGTGAGGTTTTGTCATTGATGACAACACCTATCAAAACTTATCAACTTTGGCACTTTGGAGAAATGGTTATGTTCACCGGCAAGCAAGTGACTTTATTCATAGTCACCGGTATCTGGTACACCGGCATGATATATTGTTCACTGACACTTGGAATGACATGGAAAACACTTGGTTATGTCGAAGACATCATTTGGACACTTTGTCTTGGAGATTTGTTCATTGGTATATTCATATTTGCATATTTGTTGTTACTGGCAAATAGGTCCAGGTTATGCACCGACATGCTTATCTATTCCAGATCAGCACGACACACTTTGGAGATGATTTTGTTGTTATTGTAAATGCATTAAGCCGACATGTTGAATCGGATATTGCATTGGTTATTGATTTACTTGTAATTATTTAATTGTAATATCTTGTAGAGCCGACCTACTAAAATTGGTCTCAGGTTATGGTATATATGTAAGATCTTATTTGTAGGATCGATAGGTGATTAGAAAAAAGAATCATAAAAAGGTATATGCAAGAATAAGTAGAGCTATACACACAGTCATCATTTAAGTTGAAGCAAGGTTTTTGTAAAGGCAACCAGAACTACACTGGTACTGAATCCAGCATAGAAAGATGCTATTTTGTGTAGTACATCATTTTTGGATTTAACCATCCAATTGTAGTCAATGTGACTCCTATTTATGTTTGAGTAGTGAGCTCTAGGTGCTTGACCTTTTTGCATGTGCAGACCCCATTTGTATACACATACTATCTGAAGTAGTATCATCTGATTATGGGTAAGGTTTCCCACCATGTTTTTTCCCCTTACAGGGTTTCCACGTATAAATATTAGTGTTATGTGTTGTGGATGTTATTGTCTTTCTGTTTCATGCATTAATCTTTACCACTACTATAATTAACTGATAAACTGTCTACCGACATAAAGTCTAATTTACCGGTATTAAGCATTAAGGTAGGTTAAGTTGTTTTTTGTTTGAATTTATTAGACAACTGATTCACCCCCCCCCTCCCCCCCCTCTCAATTGTCTCCAGGACCTAACAAGTACTTCTTTATTTTTTGCTATGGACTTATCATTTGATGCATTACTTTGATGCACTATGGATTTAGAGACTATTTGACAGATGATTAGATATCATTGGGTATGATATATCTCATATTATGTTTGATTTCAGTACTTATGTTGATGATGTTATGATTCATGTATGCATGCCTAATTGATGATTGCTTTATATGATTTCAATGATGTTACAATTTAGTAAATGGTTACATATGTATTGTTAGGAAAGGTAATTGGATTCTATCTTTATTATTCTTGATTAGGAGATCAATTCATGATATGATGTGAAATTGGATTCTATGTGTTTAAAAATGTATTATTTCATATATTTATGAATATTGTTTTGGACCTACTAATGTGTGGATTAAGATGTGGAAGAGATTAATCCATGTGACCATGGAAAATACATGAGAGAACTAGAGCCAAACTTTGTCTATTTGGAGAGACAATACCTCATTTGCAATGTGTTTATTTTTGTATAAGTGAATGCATGTGTGTGTGTTCAATTTGTTTAATTTTAATTTATTTCACCTTGAAAAGACATGTCCAAGTGTTTATTGATGTGTTGTCTTTTATGGTGTCACTTGACACTTGTGATGTGTTGTGAGTTGGCATGTGACGTGTCTTTGAGAGGGAAATGTGAAAACCTATGCATTTTTCAAACCTCATTTAGTTTTCCCAAATGACAACTTAGTTAGGGAGCCCTTGGAATGGTCAAATAAAGTTTGACCCGTAGGTAAACTTTAAGTGGGTTTTTGGGGGGTCAAACTATCTCCTATAGTTCAGGATAAGTCACTAATACATTTGGACTAGATTTCCGACTGAGGTTTCTGACGGAGAAGGTATATTATGGCCAAATTTGATTTTTTTTTGAAAAAATGTTTGCATTCGTCGTAATTCCGACGACAATTTCCCCTTTGGTTTCGACGAAGAAGGCATTAGCAATGAGAATTTTCTTTTTTTCAAAAAAGTGCTCGAGTTCATCATAATTCCGACGACAATGACCATTACTTAAAAAAGAAGAAGAGGGGATTCATTTGTGCATTACAATCCCGTGTAGGCATCTATGGTGACTTCAACTCCCAAGAACATCAAACCCACGTTGAAGGAATTTGTGGTAGTGCTTGCAATCCCGCGTAGGAGGTAGATTCAAATTGACCTAGTTTTTAATTTCATGTTGTAAAAAATATACATGTGGTGGTTAATTGCCCTAGTTTAGTCTCGTAAAACCATAGAACTGTGATTGAGGAGTGAGTGTTCAATTTTGTAGCAGCAATCCCTTCATCTCGTATATGCGCATGTTGATTGTTCACATGAGATCACATCTCTTTGCGGCATCGTATCAAACAATTCATGAGCCTTGTCCATGTTTCCACATTTTTCATTCATGTCAAGCAAGGCATTTGCAAGTACAACACCTAACAAAATTCCTCTATCTGTTATGCTTTGATGGATGTCCATACCCTGTTCCAAAGCTCCCATTTTTGCACAGGCAGGGAGGATGCTAGCAAAGGTTGTGGAATTTGGCTTTATGCCTTCCAATTTCATTTGCTTGAAATTTTCTAAAGCCTTTTTGACAAATCCATTTTGTGCATATCCAGCAATCGTTGCAGTCCATGAGACAACATTTCTTTCAGACATTCTATCAAACAGTTCATGTGCCTTGTCTATGCTTCCACATTTTGCATACATGTTTACTAGGGCAGTTACAACTACAACATCTGACAAAATTCCTCTATCCTTTATGCTTCGATGAATGTCCATACCCTATTCCAAATCTCCCATTTTGGCATAGGCAGGGATGATAGTAGAAATGGTCATGGAATTTGGCTTTACACCTACCGATTGCATTTACTTGAAAGTTTCTAAAGCCTTCTCAACAAATCCATTTTGTGCATATCTGGCAATCATTGCAGTCTAGGAAACCACATTTCTTTGAGGCAATCCGTCAAACAGTTCTCGTTCCTTGTCTATGCTTCCACATTTTGCATACATGCTAACAGAGCAGCTCCAACTACATCTGAAAAAATTCATCTATCTTTTATGCTTTGATGGATGTCCATACCCTATTCCAAAGCTCTCATTTTGGTACAGGTTGGGAGTACGCTGGCAAACGTAACTAAAGAAATGCAATGATTAGCTCCAAAGACATCAAACCACTACTAACAAAACCGAGAGTCTAAAATATGATAGGGAATAGTGTGAGTTGTCCTGAAATAAAATATTTTATTTTCAATTTCAACTAAAACATAATTACTCAACCATTTAATGTTATTAATAAGTGTTTAATTTATGAAAGAGATAAATGGTTGGCCACAAGTACATGAGTTACTAAATGCACACAAATAAGTGAATTTGATATTCAAAACTATCTACAATGAATTCAATTCTTGTCCATTAGTCATTTATGTTTGCAATAAGCATCTTTCTTTGTTTTTCTTAATCTTTATTCATAGTTATGTGCATATTTCACATTCTATAATTAGGATATCAATTGCTATGGCTGAACACTAGCATGGTGTTTGTATTGTGGTATAGATGCGTGGAAACATAATTATGGGATTGTTATACTATAGAGATCATAAATCTAGATATCACATATTAGTTCTAGCTCTTCTTGGATTGAGTCTAAAGTTGACATACAGTCATAAAGCCATTATTAGTAAATCTATCCATTTCTAGTAAAGACAATTGAGGAAGTCATTTTGATATTGAGAGTTTCTTATATGTTTACCTATTGATCATTATTAAGCCATTATATTTAGGTCTATTTATCTCTCTTGAAAAACCTTTGTAAGTGTCCTAGATTGTCCCTACTACTCACTCTTCAATGAAATAGTGGAGTTCTAAAGGTTTGTTGCACAAGGTGGTGTTGAACATATCAACAAGGCTAGCATGGAAGGCATGTTCAAGCTTTCACTTGTACAACTTACAACAAATGATTTGTTGATGGAAGAAATTCTTGAAATAGGGATACAATCGAAAGACAAGTACATACAAACCTCCTCAGTTGAAAGTAAAATCCATGTATAAAAAGAGTACATTGAATCCCAATCCATTAACACAATAGAGATACCGATGGAGACTTAATTGGATGTCGCATATCACACCAAAGTTGTTAGAGTATGCTAAGCTAGTACATAATTTTTCCTAAAGCCACATTAGTATTTTACCCAGATCATTATCTAGCAAAACTAACTATAGTAATCCTTTTCAGGATTCATTTCATAGTGCTAGATCTTCATTTAGTTCCACTTCTTGTTGGAGAAAAGAACAGTTATTTCTTGAGGTAGATGAATATCCCATCAACAAAGGACAAGACCCTTTCTAGAATATAAAAAATTCTACTCCAACAAAAGATCATGGGGGTTTCACTAGAGATATTGAATAAGAGATAGTCTTCTACTGCTGCATTAAAAGCATTGGCATGTTCTTCATTTATTGATGTAAACTCTCAGTGATGCCACCACAACCAATAAAGGTGTAAAAAGTTGTTTGCAATGCATGGATTTTTAGGATTGTCCTTTGAGAAAACAAAATTAAAGTATGGAAGCGGGATCTACCAACTCCTGAGGGAATCTTGATGAAAAATAATTGTAAAATATTTGGGCAAGCTTATATGAAAAAACTCATGCTTCCTGATGGGTTTATGTACAGAAATAAGCACAAATTAAGTGGTAAAGGGGCTTCTAAAAATAAGAGGGATAAAGAGACAGTGGAAGTGAAAACTTCTGGTGTTGTGTCTACTCCATCTCAGAATGGGAATGGCGAAGGTGTTGTAAGAGGAGCTGAGAAGGGTGTTGGTTGAAGCTGGCTCAAATGATGAAAGATGTGGAAGACAAGAGCAGTGTGGAATACCAGCGCATGACATGGGATGCCCTTCGAAAGAGTATCAATGGGTTAGTAAACAAGGTAAATGCATCTAACATCAAGAACATCATTCTAGAGTTGTTTGTAGAGAATCTCATCCATGGGAGGGGTCTATTTTGTAGGTCTTGTATGAAATCCCAAATGGCATCCCCTAGATTTACAGATGTTTTTGTTGTGTTGGTTGTTGTGGTAAATACAAAATTTCCTAAAGTTGGCAATTTGCTTTTGTGAAGAATTATTTTACAGCTTAAGAGGGAATAGAAACGCAATGACAAACACATGTTGATAGAAACAACCAAATTCATAGCTCATTTAGTGAATCAACAAGTTGCACATGAGATCATTGCCTTGTAACTTCTAACCCTTTTACTAGAGAACCCCACAGATGACAGTGTAGAGGTTGTTGTTGGGTTCATGAAAGAATGTGGTTCTTTGTTGCAAGACCTTTCATCCAAAGGTCTCTATGGTATTTTTCAAAGATTTAGAGGTATTCTCCATGAGGGGGAAATTGACAAACGAGTATAGTTTTTAATTGAAGGCCTTTTTGCAATACGCAAAGCTAAGTTCGAGGGTCATCTAGCTGTGCATCCAGATCAGTTAACACATGAAGTTTTCCTAGAAGATGAAATTGATCAAGAAGTTGGTTTGGATGTTTTCAAGCTAGATCTTGATTTCTTAGAGCATGAAGCAACCTATGAAAAACTGAAGAAACATATCCTTGGAGATGCTTCTTTAGATAAAGCAGAAGGGAAGAATGATTCAGGTGATCATTTAGATGATGATGATGATGATGATGATGATGAAGAGGAAGGTGAGGAAGCATTGAGAATACAGGATGAGACAGAGACAAACTTGGTCAATTTAAGACATTCAATTTATTTGACAATCATGTCAAGTGTTGATTTTGAGGAAACTGGTCATAATCTATTAAAGATCAAGCTTGAACCTGGTCAGGAGAGAACATGCCTTCATTATTATGGTCTTCTTGGGCAAAGATTCTATATGATCTGTTGGCATATGGACACTCAATTGAGACATTGTGTGTGATTGAAGGTTTTGTCATTGATGGCAACCTTGCAATCCTATGGCACCGACAAAACATTACTCAAACAAGACAGTGCACCGACATCAACAAAATCAATCTACACTGGCACCGACATAGAAGATGTACACCGACACAGAAAAGAACATGTATACCAGCATTGAGGCTGACAGGATTTTTGATATGTAATATTTTGTTTATTATTGTAAGCCGACTTGGCAAATTGTAAAATGACTCTTGTATATAAAAGAGATCATTGTAGACATTTGTAGGATATGGATAGGAAGCATAAATTAATTATAAGGCAGACCTAATGTGCGAATTGTAGGACAAGGGTATATGTAAAGAATAGAGCAAGAACCGGTATTGAATCTGGCATTGAAGATGCTATTGTAAAGTAGTACAGAATATTGGATTTGTGTAAATCCTCATTGTAAGTCAGTGTGACTTCTTATTGAGCAGTGAGCTCTAGGCAGTTAGCCTTCCTGCATGTGCAGGCCCCTATTGTAAGTAATATTCTCTTATTGGCCAGTAAGTGAATATTGTGGGTCACAAATCCCACCGAGGTTTTTCCCACACTGGGTTTCCTCATTAAAAATCTTGTGTTATGGTGTTCTTTTCATGTGGATGTTTTTGATTCTGTTATTTGCATTAATTCTTGCATACCGGTATACTGTTACTTTATGTTCTGCATATTCAGTTTTAAGAAAATCTCATTACCGGTCAGATACTGATTCACCCCCCCTCTCAGTATCTGTGGGAACCCTAACATGATCAATAAAATTTATGAGGAATTTTTTGATAAGTGTTTTGTACAACAGTATTCTATGATACACAGATTGGAAACAAATAAACTGCATAATGTTGCAAAGTTTTTGACCCACTTACTTGGCACGGATGCTCTTCCATGGCATTTTCTTGCTTATATACATCTGACAGAGGAAGATAATACTTCCTCTTCTCATATTTTTATAAAGATTCTCTTGCAGGAGATGGAACAATATCTTGGTATATTGCTTAATGAAAGGTTGAATGATCCAACAATGCAGGAGTCCTTTGATTCAATTTCTCCAAAGGACAATCCCAAAAATTCACAGTTTGCTATCAATTTCTTTACTTCTATTTGTCTTGGTTGTATCACTGAGAGTTTACGTGAGTATTTGAATAATATGCCAAGGCTTGTAATACAGCAACAAAAGTCTATTCCTAAGTCAGATGAATCTACCTCTAATGACAATTCTTCTAGTTCATCAGGTTCATCAGATTCTGATACATCAGACTCAGATTCTGAGTGAAACTGACAGTGAGAGCAGTAAGGAGTCACCAAGAAAGAAAAATAATTCAAAGCATGACAATGAGTATGAAAAAACAAGAAGAAAGAAAAGGGCAAGGGCATCTGACTCAAAGGATGGAAGTGACAGTGAAAAATTAGAAGGAAAAAGAAAAGGAATTAAAAATCTTTCTAGTCAGTTATTCAAGGCTCCAGTAGACACTGTTTTCTTGGACTGTGACAAATAAAAGAATCACTCCCAAGTGCTTTAGTTTATAACAGATGATTATAAGATGCTACAATGTTGTCTTATGTATTTTAATAGCCATGGGTTTTAGAGTTCTTTACTTGACAGGTAATGGATAAATAGTGTTAGGAGGAGAGAATATTGAAGGCCAAGTGCAGATTGTGATAATACTAGATCAATGAATCCTGTTATTTATTGAGTATTTCTTGTTTTCCGTGTTGTGTGATGTACCATAAGAAAACTAGAAATCTAAATTCAATAAGATGCTTTGTTCAATGATGATAATTTCTATTTTCTTGCATGTGAAGAAAGACCATGTCAGACAATATCAACAAACAACAAAATAAGGAGACAATTGCTAGATTGTGGTCTAACTTGAAAAGAAAAGGTGATGGAAAATGTTATTGTCCATGAAAAATTTGTAAGGGGTTAAAGACTAGAAGACTTCTAATCAAACTAGCGAAGAAACATTGTAGGCTGCATGGTGACATTGAAGGTGGACATGATTATCATCCATTGGTAATTTTTTCATTATATCGTTTTGACAATTTATATACATAATAAATCATGTGATGATGAGATCATGATCATGGTTTATTTATGTTTATCATTTTTATATAAGTTGAGCACCCCGGAGCACATGGTATGGATCAACACAACCCTGAGAATATGGTTTTCGAAGTGGACAAACATGGAGGTGTGAATATTGAAGTTGAAGATAATGATCCCATGGAAGATGACGATCATGAGCTAGAAAACACAATTGAAGATGATGGTACAAATACATTGATCCATGACTCATTTAGTACTCATGCAACTGATCATGATGATGAAGATGACCTTGATGTTGTTCATGATGTCCCTCTACTTGAGAAGGCATCTAAGGCCCTGTACGAAGGCTCGTAGATAACTCTTCTCTCCCCTGTATTGTTGTTGGTGAACCTGAAGGTTATGAATGGTTTATCCAACATAACAATGTCACATATGTTAAGGTATGTCATAATAAACTGTGAATCATGTTGTACCATTAATATTCTTTATTATAACAAATTATATTTTTTGTTGTAGATTGATAGGCGAGTTTTTGTTACCACCATCAAATATTCTACCTCGCTCATACCGAGAATTATCTGTCATTATGAAAGATATTGGAATGGAGTATCAAGAAATAGATGTGTGTCCCAATGATCATATTATATATCACAAACAACATGAATTTCAAATTGAATGCCCTGAATGTCATATCAATAGATATCGAACATATCAAATAACAAAAAGGGTTCCTTGCAAGGTTCTTTGCTATATTCCCGTTATTCCACGTATACAATGATTATTCAAGTGCACTATCTTGGCACAATTTATGGATTACCATACACGCAATAGAAGTCGAGATGCAATTATTCGAATGCCTATAGATGGTTCAACATTTATGGACATAGAGAAAAAGTGGCCACACTTTAAAGAAGAACCTTGTAATCTCAGGCTTTCATTGGCAGTGGACAGTGTCATTCCATTTGGAGAGATGAGATCTGTTTACTCAGTGTGGCCTATTTTTGTTATCAACAATAACATTCCTCCATGGATGTCAATAAAGAGGGAGCACATAATGTTGGCAATGATTGTTCCAAGTATTTTATCATTTAAATATAGTCATCTAAATTTAATTATAAATATTGCAGTAAAATGGTCATAATAATTATGTAATGTTTTTGTTCATTCGATTAGGTAAGTACCAAGTTAAAGATATGAATGTATATATCGAGCCTCTTATCGATGAGTTGCTGGAGTTATGGAATGGTGTCACTATGTATGATGTCTCTAGACCAATAGGACAAAGACAATTTCAATTCCATGTGATGCTTCTATGGACAATACATGATGCCCCAGGGCTAACACATTTTTGTGGTATGTTATAATGTTTAAGTTGTGCATGAACATTATAATTCAAAAAATTATCATATTTAATCCCATTATACATTATCTTGTAGGTCTTCAAACAAAGGGAAAATTTGCATGTCCTGTTTGTGGTCCAGAGATGAAATCTCGTCATTCAAAAAGTTTAGGAAAGCAGGTGTTTATGAGTATAGGCACTTTCTCCACAAAAATCAGAAGTATCAAAATATTGAAAAACATCTTTTCAATGGGAAAGAAGAGAATACATCATAGCCATGAAGAATGACACCTCACTTGTGGAAGTTGGAATATAATAGAATTAATCATCAAGGTAATGCCATTCCATCTATTGGTTTGTCATAAAACATCTTTTCTATTTTGTTTTGTTTATTGATGATGTGATTGATGATCATGAAGGTCGTGAAGGCATAAATGACCACCTTCCTAAGGGACTAAAAAGTTATCCCCGACAATTTAGTAGGTTGCCCTACTACAAGCAGTTACAAATTGATCATTTGTTTGATAGTATGCATATTGGAAAGAATATGACAAAGACAGTATGGAAAATATTGGATGGAAGGTGTGACAAAGAAAAAATTGTCAAAATATGTAGTGACATTCAGGATTCCAATCATGTAATGATAAATGTCATTCAATCAAATAGCCATGGAGACTAGATTAATATAAGTGAGCTTCCTTGGTTATTAACGGACCAGCAAAGCAATTCTATAAAAGAAGTCATACAAAAATTTGATTTCCCACAGGATTTTCTGCGAACATAAACAATCTCATATCAAAGAAAAGTGAATTTGGGCCAGGGATGAAAATGCATGATTGGCATACCTTCATTAAGGTAATTCATGTTCTTGTGTTTTTAGTATGTATTTAATTACTGCACGTACATGTACTTTTCATTATGTTACAAAAAAATGAAAAGATAATTTTATAATTGTTGCAGTATGTTGTATCTCTATCTCCCCCAGACGACTTTGACAATAATGTCAAGCAAGTCATATATGATCTTGGAAAATACGTGAGATAAGTAGTGATATTTGTTTTGTTCATTGTATAGATATTATATTTGCAATTTCTTTTACTTGTTATGTAATATATTTTTTTGCATCTTGAATACCTTGTAGGTGGTTGTCATGTAAAGAAATCCATAAAGATGATATAAAATATTGGAAGAGAAAAATTCCTCATTTAATGTGTGAAATGCAAAAGTGTCTACCTCCAACTTTTTTCAATGCACAAGAACACTACCTCATACACCAAGTTGAGGAGATTGAATTGTGTGGACCTATACACACTAGGTCAATGTGGATGGTTGAGAGGCACTTGAAATTTTTGAAGGCTTTGGTTCAACAAAGAGCACATCCTGAGGGTTCTATGGTGGAGGGATATATGGTATACCAAACTATGGTGTACATTTCTGAATATCTTCCTAAGTTTCCAGCAAAGATCCATGTGGATCGCATTTGGGATCCCAACACCATTAGCAAATTTGAAGGGGAGTACTTGACAGGGAAAGGTACATTGAGGAAAGTGAGAGGTAATTATAAGATGTTATTGTAGTTAATTAATTCTTAATTTTCAAAATAAATTGATTGTAAGATGTCTATTTATTTTTTGTACAGTTGATCGAGAGTGGGATGCACTACATTTGTATATTGCAAATAATCTTGATTGGATGACGGTATGGATTGAACGTTGTCAAAATTCTGGACGCACGTTAACATGGGAAGGTGTGGCTTCATTGGTTAAAGAAGCACATCGTAATGGAGATTCTAATGTTACGCAAAGGGAAATTGATTTAGCATATGGTTTAAGAGATAAACAGGTATGTATAAATTTATTAATCACCCATATGTTTTACAAACTTCCTCAGTTTTTCAAACCTCAACATTAGTAGCAAATCTAATACAGTTATCAACACTTGAGGCCCCGATTGGACTTATTCCAATTTTCATCCCAAAATCAACTTTAGGGCTGACTTCTTCATCAACATTACCCTCATTTGTAAAATTTCTCTCTCATTACCAATTAACTCTCTCATTTCATGGAGTGCAAGTACCCCCAAATAGGTATTTTCCATATCTGTCTTCATCGAGTGAGGAAAATGCATTTATAGAAAATGAAAGTGACACATGTAGTAGGTCTATAATAGGGAGATCAACAAGAGGTCAAAACATTAGAAGAAAATTCAATAAATGCATGAAATTTTTCCTTGCTCAAGGGGGGTCATGTTCTTATGATGATGAGACCAAAGGCGACATTGAGGTGCCACTGAGGTATAGACATCTAGAGAAACAATGGGTGCCAAAGGAACTTCCTCCAATAAACACCATTTTTTGTGTTAACGATAGGATATCGCATAGCACCTTCGACGTTACATGGTTTAGGCTTATTTTCCATGGATGGCATAAAGGTCTATTACAATAGAGTTACAAAATTGATGGAGTTTGTTGGACCTTGTTACAATTACAAACATTGGATGCAGATTGTTAAATATAAAAAAAGTATGCATAGGTATGCACTGTTAGCAAATTATATACAATGGAAAAATAATGATCAAACTAAATGAGTGGCTGTATACATTGATGGTCGGCCAAAAGCAACAGGGAATATTGCGGGTTTTATAAATAGTACGTGACTTGGGTCAACTAATAAACAACCCAATTGCATATTTGAGGCGCGCGAGGGAAATCGTGTATTTGTATGTGCGATAAAATCAATAAGTGAAGGCGAAGAGCTTCTAATAGATTACAGTTTGAATCGTATAGATAGAAACAAAGTTAATATCATGGGGGTGGTATGTACTATATACCAATTAAATTAACCAAGATCCAATTAATGAATCCAATATACCATTTTATTATGAAGTTTTTTTGCTAAGTCTATTGGTTTAATTTTGCTAATGTTTTTTATATTTTTTCTTTGTCACAGGCCAACATGGATCCATCACATATCGCAGACAGAGATGTAGCTTGCAACACTTCTACTGAGTAGATAAACCTCATTGTAATTGTACAAATTAGATAGAAGCAAACTGTTACATTATTATGTTCTTTTTTTTAGTGATTTATACTAATTTTGTAATTGTTAATGATATTCTTGACACATACGAATGTTCAGGGAAAGGGAAAGGGAGTTGCAGTACTTGACCACCTTTCTAGGGATGTGGAATCATTAGGGTTAAGCAATGATGACCCTAAAGATCCCACAAAACTTATGAAATTCTTTAAAATGCCTCTTATAAAAATTAGAAAAGAGATTGTTGCTTTGGCAGACATGCATCCTATCACTGATGAGATATGAGAGAGGGTGGCATTATTGATTCAGACAGTAGAAAACTTGCAAGTAAGCAGTAATGAAAGCTTTAATTATAATAAAAGTTTAATAATGGTTTATATTTTATTCTCTTTTATGTCATTAACTAAAATATGGACATATTGTTTTTACAACAATTTATCTACCCTCATCAAAGTCATTCCCATGATCAGGGTGTTGCAAGATCTTCAGGTGATGATGATTTTCTTGTATTATCACTTGCTTGGCTTATCACTCTGAGTACCCAAAACACATCATACTTGATACTGTCAATTTTTAAAATAAAGGTTCATCGTTGTTTACAATTCTTGCACTTTTCATATATTTAATGTTTGATATATTTAATGTATTATTCTTTAGATGTTATCAATGTTACTGTGCAAATGTCGCCACCGCCTCATAAGAGGTTACCCTTACCTATATTGCCGATTGCAATGTCGGCAACACATAGCATGTAGATATCCTCTAGTGCATGTCATATTGGCCCACCCACTGTTGGTAGATCCCTCTTTTGCTCTATCTTCTATCATGTGTTTATTTCCCTTCAAGCATTCTTTCTTGAATTCTAATGCCATTTCATAGTGGATTCATTTTTTGCAGGAGGAGATGCACATGAGGATGTGCCAGAGGCAACTACTGCTGACAGCATACCATCATTTCCTGGATCTTCTCGTATTGCTAGTACGTGAATGTTGCAGGCCACATTGGTGGTGAGCGACGAAGAAATGATTCCCTTAAAGATAAAAAAGGTTCTAGGTACTTTAAAATTATTATTATATATACTATAATTGTAATTTACTTTATGATCCCTCGTTTTGGACTAATGATCCCATGAATTTTTTGCAAGAAATGATATTTTCTATAAACATCTTAGTGACATTGCATTGCAGATATTTGGGCCCACCATACGTAAAAGGTGGTACATCATATGTTAACTAACCCTAATCCACTTTTGATTTCATATCATTGCTAGAAAAGTTTTCCTTTGATCCATTTCTTGGAATGTAATAAATGTAGCTTCAATTCATTTCTAAATCTAACAGGTTTTTTTTTGCTTTAAAAGGTGGAATGACCAAGAAAAAAGGTTAAAAGATGAATTGAAAAACCAAATGGTTGAGTGGTTTGAAAATGACACCTTTGACAAAACCAAACTCCTTGAAAAAGTTGGCACATATCTAAAGTATGTGAGGGAACAATACAGGACCCATTTGGAGAGGAACCTAAAGTACGAGCATCCCCCCATGATTCCAGAGAGGGAGTGGAAGGACCTGATTTTGGATGCCAAGGAGAAAATTGAAAGGAAAAAAGGAAATACACCACTAGATGCCAGAAGAAGGTATGGGATACTATTAAGAATGTAATTATGTACTAATTAATTACTCTTTATATTTATATAATCTAGCATATTTCAAACTTTTAATAGATTGAGTGACACGTCAAAGGCAACCAAGGCAAGGCAAGAAAAGCACAGGCAACACAAACTCGGCTCTGGTGGTTACATGAAACTTGCTACACAAATTGTAAGTATCTCATGTAAACAAAATATTGCATCAAAATATTAATAAATTGCAAACATTTTTTTTATCAAATAATGCAAGCAAAATTCATGGTACCAAGAAAAAATGTAGGGCTCTGAATTCAATAGAGTGCCCACAGAAGATGACAAGAGAATTGCCTACCAGCAAGGCTATTCAGTCATGGCTGATCGGCTACGAGAATTGAGTGGGCATACACAACATTCAAGTGCATCCGTCACATAGGTAAATATGCTAAATGGGAGTTGTTTCAAATTGAATACTTTACCAATATTCTAATTGATGTTGAGTTCCAACATAAAGTGACTATATTTGTTTTAAATAAGAAAGCAATGATAACAATGTGCATGTCATTGGAATGCAACCTGCTAATTGTGAAACACCACCTGCACATGAAGGTCCGGTTGTGCATCCCAGTAGTGGAGGTATTCATTTGCTATTCAAATTTATATATTTAGCTATTAATACAATTAAACATCTTAATTTGTAATTAGAGTGGTAATTAATGTAACCTTTTTTGTTAATATTTTAGAGCATGTAGTCGGTGGTGAGCAAGTGGAGCATGATCTGGGTGCACAACATCAAGAACGTGATGTTCCCCACTTAGGTAAAGAGGACCATTGTTATTGCTTTAAACAAATATAATTGCAATTGGTGTTCAACATTAATGTAACCTTTAGTATTTCAACTCCAAATGATCTAGAGGGTGTTCAGCATGTTGAGGTTGAGGCTACACAAAATGATGTGGCCCAATTAGGTAAAGAGCACAACAATTATGTGTAGCATAGGAAATAGGAAATCATCACAAACAAGTATATCAAAACACTAGACATGATAACTCAATCATAAGAGCACTCATTGCAATGAACCTATCCTAAAACACACTCAATAGAGACATAAAAAGACAAAGCATTCAAAAGCAAATATCATGCAAACCAGATGACGATTTGGATGCTTCTTCCATGTGGCTCCATTGTTCTTCTTTCCTCTTCAAATGGATTTGTGGATCTCACCTACAAGTGCACACATACAATTGAAAGCAAGATTGACATTGATGAAAAGCTCAAGAGTACTAGAAGCGTAAATTCGATAGTCTGATTAGGGATTATTAATTATTAATTAAGGGATCAAGGGATTTGAGTGAAGAAATTCATCCAATTTATAGAGAAATTGGAGAAAAAGACAAGATTAGCATGAAATTGATTCGAATAGAAATTCAAATCAAGAATAGCAAAATTATGACATGTCTATGACAAATTGCTATGCAAGGATTTATGACAATTTATGACAATTTATGACAAATTGCTATGCAAGGATTTATGACAAGAATTTGAAATAGAAATAGACATTTAGGAATTTAGGAGAAATTAGAAAATTAGGTTGGAAATGATGACTTGGAAATTAGAAAATTGATGAAAAATAGGTAAATTAATTAATAATTTCTCATTCATTAATTAATTTACAAAAATAGGAGGAATTAATTAGCCAATTAAATAATAATTTAATTGTGACAAGAAGACTTAGGATAAATAAATAAATTATTTAACCTAGAGGGAAAATGCCAAACAAGATTAAATGAATAAATCATAAAACCTTGGAAGATGAATTAGAAATGTAAAGACGACAATTATGTCTTGACAAAGGATAATTGATATCGATTCGATCATGATTTTGGATTGATAAATGATTTGATTGAGATCAATGACAAATTGACCAAATTGACATGATTGAAAAGGACAAGGATCGATGACGAATCGATCGCAATATGACAAGATTGACAAGGACAAAGATCGACCAAAATCATGACTGAAGATTGTTGTCGACAAGACCAAATTTGAAAGTGAGACAAATGAAGAGTGTAGAAGAATGACTCGATGCTCGCAAATGATAAAATCCAAGTGCGTAACATAGGAGAAATGTTAATGCGACGCAAAAACCTAAGATGAGGCAATGTGCAAATGTTAAAGTATGACCCTGCAAGCGTTGACCATTTTTAGGTGTCTACATTTTGCCCCTCTTTGAGACAATGTGATTTTAAGCGTTGTTTCAAAGAACAATAACTAAAATGCCCCAGACAACTGACAATGACATATGCATGCCCCCTCGAGGAATTGGCCGGAAACATGCGGAAAAGAGGCGAATTGATCGATAAAAATGATAGGATCGAACGGACTGACAATCGGAGATCGAATGCATGAAGGACAAGCAATTGAAGATGCAAAAGACCGCGACCAATATAAGATGGAGAGGATGCACATCCATCTATGCACTGACAAAGATCTATAAATGAGCCCAAGAGAGTGAAAATTGTTCATTTGCACTAGCCCAAGAAGAGGATTTGTTGCTCTGGAAAAGGACACTTGTAGAGAGATGGCGAACATTCAAATGGTAGATCACCTCGGAGAATGTGTACACACATAAAAATGATCGGACGATGTGGGAGAAGTGATATGTATCTTAAAAACCCATGTTTTCAATTTCATGAATTTGACTTGCTTGCGGGACATTGCGGGGCCCACAAAGGATGTAGAAACTGACTTCTGCGCTTGTGTAGGGTCTTCTGCGCTTGTGTGAGGTCTTCTGCGCTTGTGTAGTCTAATTTTGCACTTGTGTCAGGTGTTTTGCGCTTGTGTTGGAAGACACAAGCGCAATTTACCTAACACAAGCGCAGTTTCTATGACACAGACGCAAGAGTCCATAAATGACTCACTTTTGATTCGAAACTGCATGCAAATGACCTGACAAGGGGGGAGAAGGGTAGGATAGGCCAATGTAGATGAAAAAAACCCTGAGGTGGACATGAAAATGAGGAAATGCAACCCGTAGGAGCAAACCCTAAAACTGACAAAATGTGCCCCAATTGTGATGCAGAGTCGACAGTATCCGTTGATCACGCGGGAGAACCAACCTGACTGCTTCATGGTACGACATAGACTCAGAAGCACAGACATAGATATATTAGCAGGAATTGAGACATGGCAGGGATGAGGAGGATAGAGGGAGCACCCAGTGACAGAGGCACATGCTCCTTAGACAGACAGTGGACATTATGTATTTTGACATTTTGTAGTCAGCCTGCGGGCCATACTTAGGACAGACAGTCCAATTGTGTACTCCGATATTATGATGATATATGATATGATATGCATTGATATGATGGGATGCAATGTGTGATGACTGATGTTATTTTCCATGTATGGATGGCTCATGCACTGTTTATGTACCTTTGTGGAAGATGTATGGATATATTTATTTTTTTGCTTATGCGTTTTTGATGCATTTATAATATGAAATGGATAAGATGCTTGATATGATGTGAATGTAATGCAAATGTGCTAACCAAATGGATGCAGGATGCAACATATGTGTGCGGGGAAATCGGAGCACTAAACCGAACTGATGGAAGAAATGTTAGTAAGAAGAAAATGAGACAGAAGACAGTTAAAGATGAAGAAAACTTGCTTTCAGTAATGCACTTTGTAGGTGAGAACCTTTATTTTTTATGTAGCAAAATGGATGCGTAGCATCATGGCATTGAAGGCCAGAGCTGAAATGCAACCCTTTGTGCAAAAGATAGACACATCATAAACAACAATCACAATCAAAAAGAAAAGGACCATGATCCATCTCGGTCACTCTAAATCACTCAGTGACATCATCGAGCAACATAGGAACATGACCGAAGCCAAAGATAAATCAATAAAAAGATAAGATGCACAAATTCCAACAAATCAAACAAACATCTAGATCTTCATTGTCAAAAGTTGAAAGCGCTGATAGTATGATCATGCTGTCTGGTTTCAGGAAATGCGGTACCTCGTCTAAGACAGGACACAGTCTGGTTTCGAGCATACCACACCCTGTATAAGACACATGATAGTAGGAACAAAGACAAATGATTTTGATGTTGATATTTGATTGATAAGACAATTTTGATCAGTTTGAATGTCTGGTTTGATTGAAAAAGTGCATCTGTTTAAGCGTGATTTCAGTTAAAAGCATAGTGTTGAATTGCGAGTTGTTGGATGGATGCTCAGGGATCTGTCTTATGCACAAAAGGAATAATTATTTGCAAAATGTTTGTTTTTGGAGTTTAATGTTTTTGAAATGTTTTTGTGTTCATTTTTTCAGGACTTTTTATGATTTTTAGGGATTTTCATTTTTTTAATTTTTAGATATTTTTTCAGGACATTATTCGATTTTTTTTGAGATTTTTTCAAGACATTTTTAAATGTTTTTGAGATTTTTTCAGGACATTTTTCAATTTTTTTATGAAATTTTTTCAGGACATTTTAAATTTTTTTTTGTTTTTAGTTTTTAATGACTTTGCCCCCAGTGTCTAGCAAGGCAAGGAATATGACAGGTGAATAAATAGGCTTGCTGAAATGATGGTGGATAGAGGGAAGACAAAGGCCTTTTATCATGGAGACAATGCGGATGCAATTTTCAAGGGCTATGGCATGATGGGACAAGAGACTGGATATGACAATGTAAAGCAGGAACATGGCATGAGGGACATGTCAAGAGGTGTTTGAAACCATGTTTAAATTTTGCGTCCTTATGTCAGATCAAGATCAAGGAATGAAAAAGAGTGTATGGATAGGATAAGCAAGACCAAGAATGGATAAGGGACATGGACTGAAGGTCGGAATTGGCTACAGGATAGTGGCAGAAAGTTGCAATAAGATAGGGAATATGGATGAAAGGTTGTAATAAGCAAATGGATAAAGACCAAAAGCTATGGTAGACTGAAAGCTGCAAACAAGATGCATGATGCTCATGATGATTGTTAGCCTTGTCAAGATCAAAATGTGGAAAGGGAAAATGAACATGAGGGATGACAGGACAAGGAAGGGTAATGACATGGTATGATAGGATAATGAAGGGCAATAGGATATGAAGGAGGAAAACTGCCCCCAAGTGTGATTGTGCAAGAAGTTCATAAATTACGCATGACGCCTGTTTGCCAGGTTTTCATCATGGTACTTGCCCAAGGCACCTGTTTGCCAGGTTTTCACCAGTGGACGAATTATTTTTGCTTTACTTTTTTCTTTTGTCTTTTCTTTTTTTTCAATTTTTTTTTACCTTTTTTTTTTTTTTGATTGTTTTTTGACTTTTTCAATAGAAGATGGACACATGATAGGGGATGGAAGAAGGACTCAAGTGTCTTTTTGTTTAGATAGTAGCCTTGAAATAAATGGACCATGACCTTTAAAAGTATGCTCAAAGACGTTGGTAGGATAAGGACATGGAAAATGAGATGAAACTAAGGCAAGGATTTATGTAAAGGATTAGATCAAAGGGATGGAAGGATGGAAAATATGCATTGGATAATAGGTAGGGTATTGGAAGAATTGGGCTTCAGTGGATGGAAATGAAGGCAAGATCGACATTGGCACACACCTTGATGGGTGATGGACTGATGGAGGAAAAATGGATCTCAGATTGTGAGATTTGGATGGAGGAAAGGCTTGGGATTTTGGGACATAAGGGCCCAAAACGGATGAAGAAGGTGATGGAGGAATAGCTTGGGATTTTGGGAAATAAGGACCCAAAATGGAAGAAAGAGGTGATGGAGGAACAAATTTGAGAGGTTTGGATGGAGGAATAGCAACTTTGGATGCCAAGTTGGATGTTTCTTTAGGCTTTTGTGCTTCAAGGAGTCGCTTAGGGATCCACATGGTTTTTGATTTTTCATGCTTTTGTGGTTCCTTGGAGTGCATTGCTTGCACAAGGGATTTAGGAACCCATATATATTTTGACTTTGCTTGATTTTGAGAAATGGGCCTTTGTGACCTTTTGGATATGTCTTTTTCTTTATAGATCATATTGTTCTTTGTTTTGACATGTCGATTATATTGGACATGTTGATCCTTGAATACATGTGGATTTTTAGACTTATGACTTTTATACTTGGCATCCAAGTTGCTTGGAAGAGGGAATGAATGTCGATGTGGATGGGAATGATATGGAGGCCTGTGCGATGGATGGAAGGTTCTCCAAGATGTGTGCCTTTGCTGATGTTGCATAGGAGATGGAGGGATATAGGGACCTAGAATGGATGGAAGGGATGATGGGGAAGGTGGACATTTGGATTTTGACTTTGAAGGGATACCAACGCCTTGAGTGTGAGCTCTGTAGCCATGACCATTAGTATATTCTTTGATATGGAGGGGTTCTTGCTCATGAAGATCTAGTCCTTTGCCTTTATGAATATCTTGACTTGTAGGATACTCTTTTCTTTGGGACGAAGACGCGAGTCCATTATGAGGTGGATATGATATGAGAGAAATAATGAGATCTTGAAGTGGATCAGATTGCACCAAAGTGGAAGAACCCATTATGCATGTCGAGGGTTCATGAACATCTTGCACTGACATGTTAGAATCATGAGGGGGATTAGGATCATGAGGGGGACTAGGATTGTGTAGTGGACATGGTTCAATGACAGGCTCTTCAAGAGATGGAATGGGAGACATAATGGGATCATCACAAGAAATGTGATCTTGGAGTGTATATGTTGGATTAGGACGAGGAGATGGAGGAACAAGTGGATCTTGTGGAGGATCTAAAGGAATGATAGGGTCTTGTGTTGGATATGAATTTGGAAGGATACTTTGATCTTGACAAGGAGGAAGATCATTGGATTCCTCTTTAAAATTGCTTTGCTCTTGACTTTTAATGGGATCATCGGAAAGGATGGAAGGGATATTTGGAATGTCAATGGGATTTGAAAGGACATTTTTTTCATGAAATGGAAGGGGATCATTTGGGATTGGATGGACTAGGATATCTTGATCTTGCTCAAGGAATGGAGTGTCAATAGGACTTTGGATAGGATGGACAAGAATAGGGTAATCATCGTGAGTGTCTGGGAACATGGAGTCCTGGTCAACAATTGGATGGGATGATAAGGTTTCAGGATCTTGATCTTGATTTGTTTTAAGACACATTTCTTCATGCTCTAAATTATCCTCTTGACATGGGGTTGGACTTTGGATATGCATGGGGGATTCTGACAGGGGATCAATGATTTGGCATGAAGGGGATGCACTTTGAACATTTGTGATAGATTTTGGCAAGGAATCAATGCTTGAACATGAGGAAGAGTGACTTCGAATGGGGTCCTCTAAAATAGGTAATGGCAATAAAGTGCATGGTGGCATTGGGTCTTGTATTTCTGAAATAGGACAAGGATGTGCATCATGAATTGGATTATCGTGGCAATCAATTATGGATAGCTCTTGGGTAATTGCATCCTTGGGGGTATTGTTTGATGAGAACAATATGGAAGGTTCTTGTGAAACTTCTAAAGGTGTAGGGATAGATGCCACTGGAGAGTCAATTTGCTTGCAAGGGGATGAGGCATTGCTAGACAGAATTGTATTATTTTGATCTTCCTCAAAGAACTCACTTGGTCGTTTCCTTAAGATCATTGCAATAAAGCCACCTTTCTTTCGAGGTTTTGACATAGTTATATCTGGAATTTGAACTTGTTTTTGATTTGATGTCATGTTTTGATATTGGACTTGGTTTAATTGTTCTGACATGTTTGAAACTTGGGTTGGTGTGTGTTGCAACCTTTGTTTTTGAATGTTTGGTTGTTGTTGTTGACATTGATATTCCACCATTGGTTGAACCATTTGTTGACATTGTATGGTTGGTTGGACATATTGTTGAAATTGGACCATTGGTTGTGTTGGTTGCATATGTTGAACAATTGGTTGTGATGGTTGAAAATCTGATTGATAGTAAACACCTCTTGTTCTTGTTGTGAAGGCACATAATGTTGAAATTGATGTTGTCTCTTTTCTTGAAATTGTTTCATCATCTCTATTTGGGAGAGGAGAGCTAGTATGTCTGATCGTTCAAGAAGAGACCTTACATCAATTGGCTCAATATTTAGATTTCGACCTAGAAGTTTTTGAAACATTTTGGACATTTGTGATCTATTCTTTTGAATGTTTTTCAATCTTTGTTCCAATATCTAATTTTCTTGAGCTAGTTTCTCCTCTAGTTTTTGTATTTGGAGATTTACATCATCATGATAAGTTTGACCAATGTTGCTTTGTTGTTGGGTTGGATGTAATTGCGATTGCATTGTCAGTTGATATGTCAAACTTTGTTGCATCATTGGTGCTTGGAACCTTGTTTCAATAGACATGTCACTATGCAAATGCAATATTTTTGGAATTTTTCAAAGACAGTATATGATATGCAACTAAATGCAAACTAGATAGATGAAAATGCAATCTATGTTTTTGGTTGTTTTTGAAGATTTTGACAAACTTATGAATGCAAATCTAAAAGAGACCTTTAGGAAATTGAAATGATGTCTAGACCTCAAAGGACAAAAGAACCAAGTGACAAAAGGACAAAATGACAATGTCTCCCCTATATGCTTGGATACTAAGCTAGGTTTGACGAAATGATATTGATGACAAAAGGACAAAAGATTTGATAAGGTCTAGACTTCTTAACAATGACTTAGGGTTTATCAAAGATTTGGATTACTCAAGTATGACAAAACCTGGTTTTTGAGACTATATGCAAAGGGACAATTAATATGCAAGTGACCCTAATATGATATGATAATGAACTAAGCTTAATGAAGAGACTTAGGGTATGCAAATATAAATGTATGACAATGATATTACTCTAATGCAAGAGGACATATGCAAATGGATGACCCTTACTGATATGCAAAGGAGTATGACTTAGATGAAACTTAACCTTGGTACTTGACAATGACTTTGCAAAATGCAACCTAGGATGAACCTAAATGTAAGTGACATGAATGTTGAGACAAGATTTTGAACAATGTTTGACAACCATGCTTGAAGATGTGTTTTGAACTTTGTTGGATGAAATGCTCTTGTGTTTAGCCTTGTTTTGAATCAATTTGCCTTGTTTTTGAAATGATATGAAATTCAACTTTTGACAATCAAAGAAGACAAGATATTGCAACTTAGACTCAAGACAATCATGCTCATTCCCACATTTCTTATGGTAGGCAAAGACATTAGGTACTTGAGAGGTAGACTCATTATGAGATTCAAGGAGAATACATAGATGCTTGACCCCACGGGCTCCCCTCCATGGCACTCACTTCTCAGGGCAGCCAAGCATCAGTCCCCATGGAAATCTCCCCATGGCGAACTTAGTATCTCTTCCAAGTATCTGAATTTGTCCTTCTCAAGCAACTAGAAGGGTTTTTGGCCTTTAAAAACAAGGTGTTTAGTAAGGATTTCTGTTAAGCATTACTCCTTGATGTCACGCAAGCGTGATTGAGACATTAAGCCCATCAATATACCAAACAAATGTAGCCGCACAAGCACGATTTAGACCAAGAGGCCCTACTTAGACGTTGATATGAGAAAGAGTCCAAGGGTCATCACTTCCCAAGTAACTGCAATTCCCACGTAACACTTCCTTCAAAGCTTTCGCTCATCAGATATTTTTTTATAGTGAGTTAGAATGCCAAGGAATTCTATCCATACTCACTTTGGGTCGTTCCCTTCTCATGATTATCACTTGCTTGCAAAAGCAAAGTGGTCGGGAAGGCAGGCCCTCTAAATGTGACACACAATCAACAACACAAGCATGGTATTGAAGATCTGGATTTCTGATCACCCTAAGAAGGATGAGAGCATAATCTCCTACTCCAATGTCATACTTAACAATCAAAGAAAACAAATGTTCATTCCAACCTATTTAGAAATCACTAAGTGCCTAATTAAAAATCCTAAACACAAAAGTTTGGTTGTTTCTCCAAGGCAACCTGCAAAACCCAAGTTAGGAGTTTGATACGCTTATTCTGTGACTTTTGAATCTGCACAAAGCATGTTAGTAGTTTGATTTATTGTCTTTGCCATGCGTATGCCAAGATTCTGCACAGATAATTAGTACCAAAATCCAAAGCACAGAAAACAAAATGCAAAAACACAACAAATTTCAAGTAAACACTGCATTTTTTACCTCTGTTCTGGACTTTACACAGGCGCAGAAGTTATGACACAAGCGCAGAATGTCTGACACAAGTGCAGAATGTCCCCTACACAAGCGTAGAATGTCTGACACAGGCGCAAGTTGTCTTACACAGGCGCAAAAGTCTCCAGAATACCCTGCACGACCTTGTTTTTGGGTTTTTGGCCTGCAAAATCAACTTGAAAGCACTCCAAAACACAGTTAGAGGGTTAGATGGTTAGTGTTCATGTCGGGTTCACCAATTAATGTAGCATAGGAAATAGGAAATCATCACAAACAAGTATACCAAAACACTAGACATGATAACTCAATCATAAGAGCACTCATTGCAATGAACCTATCTTAAAACACACTCAATAGAGACATAAAAAAACAAAGCATTCAAAAGCAAATATCATGCAAACCAGATGATGATTTGGATGCTTCTTCCATGCGGCTCCATTGTTCTTCTTTCCTCTTCAAATGGATTTGTGGATCTCACCTACAAGTGCACACATACAACTGAAAGCAAGATTGACATTGATGAAAAGCTCAAGAGTACTAGAAGTGTAAATTCGATAGTCTGATTAGGGATTATTAATTATTAATTAAGGGATCAAGGGATTTGAGTGAAGAAATTCATCCAATTTATAGAGAAATTGGAGAAAAAGACAAGATTAGCATGAAATTGATTCGAATAGAAATTCAAATCAAGAATAGCAAAATTATGACATGTCTATGACAAATTGCTATGCAAGGATTTATGACAAGAATTTGAAATAGAAATAGACATTTAGGAATTTAGGAGAAATTAGAAAATTAGGTTGGAAATGATGACTTGGAAATTAGAAAATTGATGAAAAATAGGTAAATTAATTAATAATTTCTCATTCATTAATTAATTTACAAAAATAGGAGGAATTAATTAGCCAATTAAATAATAATTTAATTGTGACAAGAAGACTTAGGATAAATAAATAAATTATTTAACCTAGAGGGAAAATGCCAAACAAGATTAAATGAATAAATCATAAAACCTTGGAAGATGAATTAGAAATGTAAAGACGACAATTATGTCTTGACAAAGGATAATTGATATCGATTCGATCATGATTTTGGATTGATAAATGATTTGATTGAGATCAATGACAAATTGACCAAATTGACATGATTGAAAAGGACAAGGATCGATGACGAATCGATCGCAATATGACAAGATTGACAAGGACAAAGATCGACCAAAATCATGACTGAAGATTGTTGTCGACAAGACCAAATTCGAAAGCGAGACAAATGAAGAGTGTAGAAGAATGACTCGATGCTCACAAATGATAAAATCCAAGTGCGTAACATAGGAGAAATGTTAATGCAACGCAAAAACCTAAGATGAGGCAATGCGCAAATGTTAAAGTATGACCCTGCAAGCGTTGACCATTTTTAGGTGTCTACATTTTGCCCCTCTTTGAGACAATGCGATTTTAAGCGTTGTTTCAAAGAACAATAACTAAAATGCCCCAGACAACTGACAATGACATATGCATTAATGTCAGAAGGTTGCGTGTTCGATTCACGTCAGGTTCACCAATTAATGTAGCACAGGAAATAGGAAATCATCACAAACAAGTATATCAAAACACTAGACATGATAACTCAATCATAAGAGCACTCATTGGAATGAACCTATCCTAAAACACACTCAATAGAGACATAAAAAAACAAAGCATTCAAAAGCAAATATCATGCAAACCAGATGACGATTTGGATGCTTCTTCCATGCGGCTCCATTGTTCTTCTTTCCTCTTCAAATGGATTTGTGGATCTCACCTACAAGTGCACACATACAATTGAAAGCAAGATTGACATTGATGAAAAGCTCAAGAGTACTAGAAGCGTAAATTCGATAGTCTGATTAGGGATTATTAATTATTAATTAAGGGATCAAGGGATTTGAGTGAAGAAATTCATCCAATTTATAGAGAAATTGGAGAAAAAGACAAGATTAGCATGAAATTGATTCGAATAGAAATTCAAATCAAGAATAGCAAAATTATGACATGTCTATGACAAATTGCTATGCAAGGATTTATGACAATTTATGACAATTTATGACAATTTATGACAAGAATTTGAAATAGAAATAGACATTTAGGAATTTAGGAGAAATTAGAAAATTAGGTTGGAAATGATGACTTGGAAATTAGAAAATTGATGAAAAATAGGTAAATTAATTAATAATTTCTCATTCATTAATTAATTTACAAAAATAGGAGGAATTAATTAGCCAATTAAATAATAATTTAATTGTGACAAGAAGACTTAGGATAAATAAATAAATTATTTAACCTAGAGGGAAAATGCCAAACAAGATTAAATGAATAAATCATAAAACCTTGGAAGATGAATTAGAAATGTAAAGACGACAATTATGTCTTGACAAAGGATAATTGATATCGATTCGATCATGATTTTGGATTGATAAATGATTTGATTGAGATCAATGACAAATTGACCAAATTGACATGATTGAAAAGGACAAGGATCGATGACGAATCGATCGCAATATGACAAGATTGACAAGGACAAAGATCGACCAAAATCATGACTGAAGATTGTTGTCGACAAGACCAAATTCGAAAGCGAGACAAATGAAGAGTGTAGAAGAATGACTCGATGCTCACAAATGATAAAATCCAAGTGTGTAACATAGGAGAAATGTTAATGCAACGCAAAAACCTAAGATGAGCCAATGCGCAAATGTTAAAGTATGACCCTGCAAGCGTTGACCATTTTTAGGTGTCTACATTTTGCCCCTCTTTGAGACAATTTGATTTTAAGCGTTGTTTCAAAGAACAATAACTAAAATGCCCCAGACAACTGACAATGACATATGCATTAATGTCAGAAGGTTGCGTGTTCGATTCACGTCAGGTTCACCAATTAATGTAGCACAGGAAATAGGAAATCATCACAAACAAGTATATCAAAACACTAGACATGATAACTCAATCATAAGAGCACTCATTGCAATGAACCTATCCTAAAACACACTCAATAGAGACATAAAAAAACAAAGCATTCAAAAGCAAATATCATGCAAACCAAATGACGATTTGGATGCTTCTTCCATGCGGCTCCATTGTTCTTCTTTCCTCTTCAAATGGATTTGTGGATCTCACCTACAAGTGCACACATACAATTGAAAGCAAGATTGACATTGATGAAAAGCTCAAGAGTACTAGAAGCGTAAATTCGATAGTCTGATTAGGGATTATTAATTATTAATTAAGGGATCAAGGGATTTGAGTGAAGAAATTCATCCAATTTATAGAGAAATTGGAGAAAAAGACAAGATTAGCATGAAATTGATTCGAATAGAAATTCAAATCAAGAATAGCAAAATTATGACATGTCTATGACAAATTGCTATGCAAGGATTTATGACAATTTATGACAATTTATGACAATTTATGACAAGAATTTGAAATAGAAATAGACATTTAGGAATTTAGGAGAAATTAGAAAATTAGGTTGGAAATGATGACTTGGAAATTAGAAAATTGATGAAAAATAGGTAAATTAATTAATAATTTCTCATTCATTAATTAATTTACAAAAATAGGAGGAATTAATTAGCCAATTAAATAATAATTTAATTGTGACAAGAAGACTTAGGATAAATAAATAAATTATTTAACCTAGAGGGAAAATGCCAAACAAGATTAAATGAATAAATCATAAAACCTTGGAAGATGAATTAGAAATGTAAAGACGACAATTATGTCTTGACAAAGGATAATTGATATCGATTCGATCATGATTTTGGATTGATAAATGATTTGATTGAGATCAATGACAAATTGACATGATTGAAAAGGACAAGGATCGATGACGAATCGATCGCAATATGACAAGATTGACAAGGACAAAGATTGACCAAAATCATGACTGAAGATTGTTGTCGACAAGACCAAATTCGAAAGCGAGACAAATGAAGAGTGTAGAAGAATGACTCGATGCTCACAAATGATAAAATCCAAGTGCGTAACATAGGAGAAATGTTAATGCAACGCAAAAACCTAAGATGAGGCAATGCGCAAATGTTAAAGTATGACCCTGCAAGCGTTGACCATTTTTAGGTGTCTACATTTTGCCCCTCTTTGAGACAATGCGATTTTAAGCGTTGTTTCAAAGAACAATAACTAAAATGCCCCAGACAACTGACAATGACATATGCATTAATGTCAGAAGGTTGCGTGTTCGATTCACGTCAGGTTCACCAATTAATGTAGCACAGGAAATAGGAAATCATCACAAACAAGTATATCAAAACACTAGACATGATAACTCAATCATAAGAGCACTCATTGCAATGAACCTATCCTAAAACACACTCAATAGAGACATAAAAAAACAAAGCATTCAAAAGCAAATATCATGCAAACCAGATGACGATTTGGATGCTTCTTCCATGCGGCTCCATTGTTCTTCTTTCCTCTTCAAATGGATTTGTGGATCTCACCTACAAGTGCACACATACAATTGAAAGCAAGATTGACATTGATGAAAAGCTCAAGAGTACTAGAAGCGTAAATTCGATAGTCTGATTAGGGATTATTAATTATTAATTAAGGGATCAAGGGATTTGAGTGAAGAAATTCATCCAATTTATAGAGAAATTGGAGAAAAAGACAAGATTAGCATGAAATTGATTCGAATAGAAATTCAAATCAAGAATAGCAAAATTATGACATGTCTATGACAAATTGCTATGCAAGGATTTATGACAATTTATGACAATTTATGACAAATTGCTATGCAAGGATTTATGACAAGAATTTGAAATAGAAATAGACATTTAGGAATTTAGGAGAAATTAGAAAATTAGGTTGGAAATGATGACTTGGAAATTAGAAAATTGATGAAAAATAGGTAAATTAATTAATAATTTCTCATTCATTAATTAATTTACAAAAATAGGAGGAATTAATTAGCCAATTAAATAATAATTTAATTGTGACAAGAAGACTTAGGATAAATAAATAAATTATTTAACCTAGAGGGAAAATGCCAAACAAGATTAAATGAATAAATCATAAAACCTTGGAAGATGAATTAGAAATGTAAAGACGACAATTATGTCTTGACAAAGGATAATTGATATCGATTCGATCATGATTTTGGATTGATAAATGATTTGATTGAGATCAATGACAAATTGACCAAATTGACATGATTGAAAAGGACAAGGATCGATGACGAATCGATCGCAATATGACAAGATTGACAAGGACAAAGATCGACCAAAATCATGACTGAAGATTGTTGTCAACAAGACCAAATTCGAAAGCGAGACAAATGAAGAGTGTAGAAGAATGACTCGATGCTCACAAATGATAAAATCCAAGTGCGTAACATAGGAGAAATGTTAATGCAACGCAAAAACCTAAGATGAGGCAATGCGCAAATGTTAAAGTATGACCCTGCAAGCATTGACCATTTTTAGGTGTCTACATTTTGCCCCTCTTTGAGAAAATGCGATTTTAAGCGTTGTTTCAAAGAACAATAACTAAAATGCCCCAGACAACTGACAATGACATATGCATTAATGTCAGAAGGTTGCGTGTTCGATTCACGTCAGGTTCACCAATTAATGTAGCACAGGAAATAGGAAATCATCACAAACAAGTATATCAAAACACTAGACATGATAACTCAATCATAAGAGCACTCATTGCAATGAACCTATCCTAAAACACACTCAATAGAGACATAAAAAAACAAAGCATTCAAAAGCAAATATCATGCAAACCAGATGACGATTTGGATGCTTCTTCCATGCAGCTCCATTGTTCTTCTTTCCTCTTCAAATGGATTTGTGGATCTCACCTACAAGTGCACACATACAATTGAAAGCAAGATTGACATTGATGAAAAGCTCAAGAGTACTAGGAGCGTAAATTCGATAGTCTGATTAGGGATTATTAATTATTAATTAAGGGATCAAGGGATTTGAGTGAAGAAATTCATCCAATTTATAGAGAAATTGGAGAAAAAGACAAGATTAGCATGAAATTGATTCGAATAGAAATTCAAATCAAGAATAGCAAAATTATGACATGTCTATGACAAATTGCTATGCAAGGATTTATGACAATTTATGACAATTTATGACAAATTGCTATGCAAGGATTTATGACAAGAATTTGAAATAGAAATAGACATTTAGGAATTTAGGAGAAATTAGAAAATTAGGTTGGAAATGATGACTTGGAAATTAGAAAATTGATGAAAAATAGGTAAATTAATTAATAATTTCTCATTCATTAATTAATTTACAAAAATAGGAGGAATTAATTAGCCAATTAAATAATAATTTAATTGTGACAAGAAGACTTAGGATAAATAAATAAATTATTTAACCTAGAGGGAAAATGCCAAACAAGATTAAATGAATAAATCATAAAACCTTGGAAGATGAATTAGAAATGTAAAGACGACAATTATATCTTGACAAAGGATAATTGATATCGATTCGATCATGATTTTGGATTGATAAATGATTTGATTGAGATCAATGACAAATTGACCAAATTGACATGATTGAAAAGGACAAGGATCGATGACGAATCGATCGCAATATGACAAGATTGACAAGGACAAAGATCGACCAAAATCATGACTGAAGATTGTTGTCGACAAGACCAAATTCGAAAGCGAGACAAATGAAGAGTGTAGAAGAATGACTCGATGCTCACAAATGATAAAATCCAAGTGTGTAACATAGGAGAAATGTTAATGCAACGCAAAAACCTAAGATGAGCCAATGCGCAAATGTTAAAGTATGACCCTGCAAGCGTTGACCATTTTTAGGTGTCTACATTTTGCCCCTCTTTGAGACAATTTGATTTTAAGCGTTGTTTCAAAGAACAATAACTAAAATGCCCCAGACAACTGACAATGACATATGCATTAATGTCAGAAGGTTGCGTGTTCGATTCACGTCAGGTTCACCAATTAATGTAGCACAGGAAATAGGAAATCATCACAAACAAGTATATCAAAACACTAGACATGATAACTCAATCATAAGAGCACTCATTGCAATGAACCTATCCTGAAACACACTCAATAGAGACATAAAAAAACAAAGCATTCAAAAGCAAATATCATGCAAACCAAATGACGATTTGGATGCTTCTTCCATGCGGCTCCATTGTTCTTCTTTCCTCTTCAAATGGATTTGTGGATCTCACCTACAAGTGCACACATACAATTGAAAGCAAGATTGACATTGATGAAAAGCTCAAGAGTACTAGAAGCGTAAATTCGATAGTCTGATTAGGGATTATTAATTATTAATTAAGGGATCAAGGGATTTGAGTGAAGAAATTCATCCAATTTATAGAGAAATTGGAGAAAAAGACAAGATTAGCATGAAATTGATTCGAATAGAAATTCAAATCAAGAATAGCAAAATTATGACATGTCTATGACAAATTGCTATGCAAGGATTTATGACAATTTATGACAATTTATGACAATTTATGACAAGAATTTGAAATAGAAATAGACATTTAGGAATTTAGGAGAAATTAGAAAATTAGGTTGGAAATGATGACTTGGAAATTAGAAAATTGATGAAAAATAGGTAAATTAATTAATAATTTCTCATTCATTAATTAATTTACAAAAATAGGAGGAATTAATTAGCCAATTAAATAATAATTTAATTGTGACAAGAAGACTTAGGATAAATAAATAAATTATTTAACCTAGAGGGAAAATGCCAAACAAGATTAAATGAATAAATCATAAAACCTTGGAAGATGAATTAGAAATGTAAAGACGACAATTATGTCTTGACAAAGGATAATTGATATCGATTCGATCATGATTTTGGATTGATAAATTATTTGATTGAGATCAATGACAAATTGACATGATTGAAAAGGACAAGGATCGATGACGAATCGATCGCAATATGACAAGATTGACAAGGACAAAGATTGACCAAAATCATGACTGAAGATTGTTGTCGACAAGACCAAATTCGAAAGCGAGACAAATGAAGAGTGTAGAAGAATGACTCGATGCTCACAAATGATAAAATCCAAGTGCGTAACATAGGAGAAATGTTAATGCAACGCAAAAACCTAAGATGAGGCAATGCGCAAATGTTAAAGTATGACCCTGCAAGCGTTGACCATTTTTAGGTGTCTACATTTTGCCCCTCTTTGAGACAATGCGATTTTAAGCGTTGTTTCAAAGAACAATAACTAAAATGCCCCAGACAACTGACAATGACATATGCATTAATGTCAGAAGGTTGCGTGTTCGATTCACGTCAGGTTCACCAATTAATGTAGCACAGGAAATAGGAAATCATCACAAACAAGTATATCAAAACACTAGACATGATAACTCAATCATAAGAGCACTCATTGCAATGAACCTATCCTGAAACACACTCAATAGAGACATAAAAAAACAAAGCATTCAAAAGCAAATATCATGCAAACCAGATGACGATTTGGATGCTTCTTCCATGCGGCTCCATTGTTCTTCTTTCCTCTTCAAATGGATTTGTGGATCTCACCTACAAGTGCACACATACAATTGAAAGCAAGATTGACATTGATGAAAAGCTCAAGAGTACTAGAAGCGTAAATTCGATAGTCTGATTAGGGATTATTAATTATTAATTAAGGGATCAAGGGATTTGAGTGAAGAAATTCATCCAATTTATAGAGAAATTGGAGAAAAAGACAAGATTAGCATGAAATTGATTCGAATAGAAATTCAAATCAAGAATAGCAAAATTATGACATGTCTATGACAAATTGCTATGCAAGGATTTATGACAATTTATGACAATTTATGACAATTTATGACAAGAATTTGAAATAGAAATAGACATTTAGGAATTTAGGAGAAATTAGAAAATTAGGTTGGAAATGATGACTTGGAAATTAGAAAATTGATGAAAAATAGGTAAATTAATTAATAATTTCTCATTCATTAATTAATTTACAAAAATAGGAGGAATTAATTAGCCAATTAAATAATAATTTAATTGTGACAAGAAGACTTAGGATAAATAAATAAATTATTTAACCTAGAGGGAAAATGCCAAACAAGATTAAATGAATAAATCATAAAACCTTGGAAGATGAATTAGAAATGTAAAGACGACAATTATGTCTTGACAAAGGATAATTGATATCGATTCGATCATGATTTTGGATTGATAAATGATTTGATTGAGATCAATGACAAATTGACCAAATTGACATGATTGAAAAGGACAAGGATCGATGACGAATCGATCGCAATATGACAAGATTGACAAGGACAAAGATCGACCAAAATCATGACTGAAGATTGTTGTCAACAAGACCAAATTCGAAAGCGAGACAAATGAAGAGTGTAGAAGAATGACTCGATGCTCACAAATGATAAAATCCAAGTGCGTAACATAGGAGAAATGTTAATGCAACGCAAAAACCTAAGATGAGGCAATGCGCAAATGTTAAAGTATGACCCTGCAAGCATTGACCATTTTTAGGTGTCTACATTTTGCCCCTCTTTGAGAAAATGCGATTTTAAGCGTTGTTTCAAAGAACAATAACTAAAATGCCCCAGACAACTGACAATGACATATGCATTAATGTCAGAAGGTTGCGTGTTCGATTCACATCAGGTTCACCAATTAATGTAGCACAGGAAATAGGAAATCATCACAAACAAGTATATCAAAACACTAGACATGATAACTCAATCATAAGAGCACTCATTGCAATGAACCTATCCTAAAACACACTCAATAGAGACATAAAAAAACAAAGCATTCAAAAGCAAATATCATGCAAACCAGATGACGATTTGGATGCTTCTTCCATGCAGCTCCATTGTTCTTCTTTCCTCTTCAAATGGATTTGTGGATCTCACCTACAAGTGCACACATACAATTGAAAGCAAGATTGACATTGATGAAAAGCTCAAGAGTACTAGGAGCGTAAATTCGATAGTCTGATTAGGGATTATTAATTATTAATTAAGGGATCAAGGGATTTGAGTGAAGAAATTCATCCAATTTATAGAGAAATTGGAGAAAAAGACAAGATTAGCATGAAATTGATTCGAATAGAAATTCAAATCAAGAATAGCAAAATTATGACATGTCTATGACAAATTGCTATGCAAGGATTTATGACAATTTATGACAATTTATGACAAATTGCTATGCAAGGATTTATGACAAGAATTTGAAATAGAAATAGACATTTAGGAATTTAGGAGAAATTAGAAAATTAGGTTGGAAATGATGACTTGGAAATTAGAAAATTGATGAAAAATAGGTAAATTAATTAATAATTTCTCATTCATTAATTAATTTACAAAAATAGGAGGAATTAATTAGCCAATTAAATAATAATTTAATTGTGACAAGAAGACTTAGGATAAATAAATAAATTATTTAACCTAGAGGGAAAATGCCAAACAAGATTAAATGAATAAATCATAAAACCTTGGAAGATGAATTAGAAATGTAAAGACGACAATTATGTCTTGACAAAGGATAATTGATATCGATTCGATCATGATTTTGGATTGATAAATGATTTGATTGAGATCAATGACAAATTGACCAAATTGACATGATTGAAAAGGACAAGGATCGATGACGAATCGATCGCAATATGACAAGATTGACAAGGACAAAGATCGACCAAAATCATGACTGAAGATTGTTATCGACAAGACCAAATTCGAAAGCGAGACAAATGAAGAGTGTAGAAGAATGACTCAATGCTCGCAAATGATAAAATCCAAGTGCGTAACATAGGAGAAATGTTAATGCGACGCAAAAACCTAAGATGAGGCAATGCGCAAATGTTAAAGTATGAACCTGCAAGCGTTGACCATTTTTAGGTGTCTACATTATGTTCTCTAAATTAATGAAATACTTGTAACAATAATTTTTTTTTTTTTGAATTAACCCATTTCTTTGTTATTGCAGAGGACCCCCCTTCGCTTCAGCGTCCTCATCCTCAGTATAGGACTAGGCATACATCGAGATCACGAGCAGTTGGTGGAACATCTGCAGAGGGGGGAAATGATGAAGAAACCAATGTTCCACTTAGTCTTTTCATAGCTTCAAAGAAAAAACAAAGAAAGAAATGATTTTAATCTAACTTATTTGATAATGATTTATTTTTATGTGTTAGTGAATGTAATTATGTGCTAATTAATGGTTATGGATGATATGTGTTAATTAATATTGATGAATGTTGTGTGTTAATTAATGTTAATCAATGTTATGTGTTAATGAAAGTTGTGTGATATTAATGAATGAATTCTATATTTTATTAATGGTAGAAAGAAAGAAAGAATGAATGTTATAAGATGTTAATGGGGAATTTAGAGTGATGTTGGGGGGGGGGGGGACGGCCCAAATGAGATTCCACCTTTACATGGTTGGCCCTATTAAGTAGAGAATATTAAACTATTCTCAAAACCAAGCGAAGCTCAACAAGATAACACACTTTTCAATATTTCATTATGTTGCATAGTTAATCTTATTGAATAATGAATAATGAATCTTAATTGCAGGGTCCAACAGAGCCAACACAAACAACAACACCACAAGTTGTTTGGTATAATGAACTCCCATATTGTCTTGTCTGTACATGAGCAATATGAGTTGCTTCTAGTATTGATATCCAAGGTAGGAATGCAAAAGTTATGAATATGCCTCATCCTTGTAAGTTTTTTTATTACTTGTAAGTAATGAATATGCCTCATCCTTGTAAGTTTTTTTATTACTTGTAAGTCATGAATATTTCTCTTTAGTTGATTAAAATTAAATAAAAATCTTTAATGAATACACAAAACTATATACATATGCAGGTGCACCATGGTTGAGATGGTCCAACTCCCTAGTCTCACTCTATGACTAAGCTCATGCCATATCTAAATCAAAGACATCTCAAATACATCATCGGTGGAAAGCTGCAAAATGCCATTTTCATACATAAGCAAGACATACACAAATGGGCACAATCACCAAGAGAACGGTAAAAAGTTTGTTTGGGATTGTATCATGGATGCTTTTAAGGATTGTATCATGGATGCAAAAAATCTCTTCATTAATCCTTGACTCATTTTTGCTATAATACTTCTTTAGACTTCTCATGTCATTTGTTGCACTTCTTCACTATTTTGGACTAAGTTCCAACTATGTATTTGCCTTGACTTATGACTGTACCTAGCTTTGTCCTATCTTTGTAAGCTTCCTCTTTGAATTGTGGTTGTAGCTTTGATAATACCTTTTTAATGTTGCACTATTTGTAAGGAGGACAACTCCTAATGCATGTTGCAAATTGTGTTCTAGTGACTGAGACTAACCTTTTTGTACTTGATGTTTTTGACTAGTTGTCATAACCTCTGACTTTGATGCTTGTGCCTTAATAGAACTAGATGTTTCTCGTATGCATACTTGGTCAAGGACTACATTATGATGCCATAGGGATACAAGCTAAGATTATTTATTGTATTTAGTTGCACATTTGACATGAGTTGCCCTATGATTGCTATGCCTCTTGAGGTTATAAGGTGTTGTTCTTGTCAAGTTTTGACAATGCTGCAACAATAACATGTTATTTGTTGTTAAGGTTTGAAAAGACCTTTTAGAAACTTATACCCCGCTCTTTTTCACTCAGTAGACTTGATTACTATCATTTTATTTGGTACTAGGTATGACTGCCTACTGGCTTTACTGTAGACTGCAATCTCTCTAGACTGTATTTTTTTAGTGTTGTTGTTCTATACTTGACCATCTATTAGGAAAACATAGATTGAAATGTCCAAAACAATTAATGAATGACTGCACTATCACCAATCTATCTTGAAGATTGACTACTCTTTAGATTATGATTATGACTATCATGATATTTGATGAGACTGCTCTATCCCCATATGAAACCCTTTGTTCCCACAAATCAATGCTTTGAAATTGATTGCAACTTTATAGTGATCACTGTCTTTGTATAGTGAGCTTGCTACTTTCTCAACTTTTGATATATTGGAGGCTCCTAGGATGGTTTCTATCTTATAGTCACAATACCTTGCAATAATTTGCATTTCAGATCACTGCTCAATGATCATATGATGTCTTTGTCTTTTGAATTTGACTCTCAAGGTGAGCACTAACAACGCATTGGTCCTTGCAATGGTAAAACCTTTTCCAAGATGGTGATGTTTTATCTAAGTGATTGTTAGATCACATGAACTAGATACACCTACTAGTCAGATGGTCATCATAGTTAGGGGTTACCTATAGTGTGTGACTGACTAGTTGCGTGTACGTTTTGAACACCAAGATTAGATGGCCAGATGTAAAAGAGACCCAATCCTTAGAATGCACCCTCATGAAGGGTTGGGTCTCTTCCAATTGGAAGGGTCATGCGAGACTGGAAAGTCTATGATTGAATGGAGAAGCCCTTGATGATTCTCTCCCTATTCCAAACTATGTCGAGGCTTGATACAAAAAGTTTCAATTGGAAAGTTAAATGAATTGTAACCTCTGAACCTTTATCTCTTCCCTCAAAAATGAAACTTGCAATTTGAATTCTTTTCTCATATTGATTAACTTAATAATATTTGTTCAATGTTTTTATCATTAAATATTACCTTCCTTTTAGATAAATTAGTTAGATTCTTATTATGTTGAAGAACATTTAGTTATTTTTCTCCTTCAACTGAAGTAGTTATGTTTTATTTTGAAATGCTCAATTTTTTATCTTAATATAGATCACAATTTATTTTCTTTAAGTATAGAATTAATGGAATATTACATATGGTATCAGAGCAACCAAGTTTGACATTGAACCTCAGGCTTTCCAACTATAAACAAAACTATATGCATATGTAGGCATACCATGGTTGAGATAATATGCAGGCACACTATATACAAAACTATATTCGCAAGTAAATATTTTATTCAAATCCACAATATGAAACACAAAGTTTTACTAAAAGAACACAAGTAACCTTATCTCCTTTAGATAATATCACAAGCAACTACCTACATAAAGATGCAGTAATCCACAACATATACACAAAGGAAAGACGACTAATTATATTATGTATGTTCACAAAATGGTACAATAGTAAGCCTTAGGCTATATTCTACTTCTTCTCTATTGATCCTTATTGTTACAAAAGCTCCCTCATTTATATGAGGGTATACATTGTCACCAAGCATCGTGGCTTTTCAACACATAACTATTAATTAGCATTTTTGTTAACAAACTGGAAGATAAACAAATTCAACATTCCTATGTGTTCAATGAACTTATCATATTTATACATTAGAATGTCATTGTTTAGTGTCCTCATGTCTCTTTCTGTCTGGAAATGATTGGATAGAATATGGTTAACACAAAGTGACAATTGTTTGTCCTGATCCAACTCTACTACTGCTCAATTCTTCTCATCATTGAACTCTTGTTTCCACTATTCCAACGATGCTAACTCACCATTATTGTAAAAAGAGGGCACCCTAGGGGTATTCCCATCATCCAGCCTCTAAAGCTCTTTCCTTAATTAATTTACCAATTCATCATGGGACTTTAAGTAAGCCTTGGCTTCAATTTTATCACTTGGATTCATCAAACTATTGTCATTCATCATGCCTTCCAACCGAGACCTGAGCCTTTCATGCTCTTTCAAAGCTTTGACTATTCCAGTGTATGTCTTCCAATAGATTTATGCAACCTGCACCATACTTTTGAATCTATGCTCAATGACCTTGAGAACTAACTTATTCATCTTTTGTTGTTCCTTTTATACTTGCCGAGATGTCTTTTTGGTCCTATTCCTCCAATACATAGCATCTGAAAAGGCATCCATGGCATCTCTGTCAACACCATATGTCATCCTTGTTTGACTGGTACCTGTATCAATCTGAAGCAATCTTGCTTGCAGCCTCTATTTTTCTTCATTGGTTTTCTCATATAGGCTTTTGTATGTAGAATTTTCTCGGACCAGAAACTCTATCTGATCTTGGTTCAGTTTAGCCACATCCAAATTTAGTTTGGCAGTTGTTCTAGGGTTAGTCTTTCCAACCTGTTACCCCATCAAATGTCCAAAAGCTTCTTCTGTATCAACCAATATAGGTCTTTTATCTTTGGGATAGATAGCCCACTATAGAAGAGCCTTCTGATCTGGATCATATCCTGATCCTCTAAAGAGTTTATCAATCTATTTTGGCATCATTTTCTTACTTGGGTCTTGTTTCTTGAGGAATCCATCAAACAACAAGGCAGAGTTCATGTCCCATCTAGAGTATAATAGCACACCAGCTTCCTTAAGCAATTGTCTTCCCTTCTCAGGTGTCATTTCTCTCATCACAAGATCCATCTCCTCTTGTAACTTTTGAAGTTGTTGCTCTTCTTCACTATTTCTCATGTTATTCCTAATTTGAGATCCTTTATGTTGATAGAGGAATGTGGTGAACTCCTTGGAAGCAATGAAGTCACTATTAGCAATGAAATCCTCATGCTCCAGGAATCTGATGTCAGCCACTTCTCGGACATTCAGTTGTCCTATTGCCAAGTCTATCGATGTATCCTCTACATAACCAGGGGGGCAATCCTCTCGAGGAGTGAATGGAATGATGCTAGATGTGGAAGCAAGAGACATATGAGCCAAAGGCTTTGTATTCCTAATAGTATTAATGTAATCCCTAAAAACATGAGGCGGGACTCCCTCAAGTATTTCCAATTCATGCTCCATAAGTTTGTTGGCCAACCCCAAGGGGTCTTCAATCTTTTGTAGCACATTCTCACTCATTTTCCTTCTAAAAAGCTTCCTTTTATAATCCTGCATTGCTTTCTCAAACTTTATTCGCTTCACTCTGGCCTCTTCTCTGCCAATATTCTTAATGAGGTCATCCAGTAGGTAAGATTTATGCTCTCCAACCTTCAACTTTTGTGATGACTGGGCTATCCTTATGTATCCTTCAGGATCAAAATTGGGCCTTGGATCCCCCATAGCCATGCCATAATAATCCAGTTTTGTCTGCAACGGGCCATAACTCTTTGAACTTTTCACAATAAAATCTGAAAATACTAACCCAGGTACAATTGATTGTTTCCCATGGCTTGTCAGATGTTTTGTACTCACTATTGACAGTTTCCTCACAATTTCCAGATAAGCCACTTTGTCAGGGACTGTAAGTGGTAGTAAGTATGGTCTCCCTTCAAACCCGTATACCCTGACTTGTGTGCAGTCTGAAAAACAATACCAATCTCCCCAATTGTGTTCAATTGAGGGATCTTCAATGAAATATTTTGGTCTTAGGAATCTTTGAACCTTTGGTGCAAGGGCATGATCACATAGGCATCCCAACACTCTATATAATGGCTTGACAAAGAACTCCTCAAAATGCTAATATTGATTATTCACATACCTCTGGTCCCATGAAGAAACCCATAGTTGCACTGGTTTTCTCATCGCAGCATTGTCATATGTCTTGACACATAACTCTTATGGCCATAACCCTTCATCTTGGCCCACATACAATAGCATATGCATAAGTAAGGAATAATGCTTGAAATGAACATTGATGACATCTCCCTTTAACTTTTCTAACCCATGATTCAAAACCTCAACCAAATAAGCATAAAAATCAAAGAAGCGGGGGTCCTTAGACTACAATTCGACACAAATGACCATGGTTGCAATATCCATCAAAGAATGGGCTTTTATCCCTAGCACTTGGGAAACACAGTAATAGGTATACTTGAAATATGGATGGAAAGAGTTGACATCATAGGGAGCTTTGTTATCCTGACCTAGTGGCACTAAGGACCCTGCATTCCTAGGTCTATGTATAGGTAGTCTCCACATTTTGTAAAATGTGCTCTAGGTTAAAATATTCACTTGTTAACTTCTTGAGGTCAATCAATTCTTCAAATCCCCAATCCAACTCGAACATGGTGTCAATAACCTCCTTTGTGATTGCAAGAATTGGCTCACCCATGTAGTTATATATGGTCTTGGTTTTAGGGTTATAATTGTTTGCCAATGCCTTCATGAGCTCCACATTCACGAATACATTAGCCACAGCTAACCTTCCTAAGTTCAATCGCCATTAATTGTTGATAGGTTGAGGGCAACTTTTCTGTTGTACCCATATATGAATAATTCATACCCTCTCAATTTTGTCCATATGTCTCCAAGATCCTCAAACCAGTCCTCCAGGCCTTCCTCATTAGCTCTAATCTTCTTGGACCTCAAAATAGATGATGGCCACTAGTCAATCAGGTCCTGGGTCAAAGAACGCCCTTCCCTTTTCTGTCTTTTAGTTTTTTCTTCTACAGCGATAAGTTCCTTTCCCTTTCTGGTCTTATTAGTTTTAGATGATGATTCCATTTGAATTTTAAAAAAGAGGTATGTGTGCAAACAACTTACTTGGAATTATTGAGCTTTATCTGTGAATTCGCCCAATTCCTTCTTTCAGTTTGTCTCCTGTGAATTCCTTAATGTTGTGTCCTTTGATGTTGATCCGCTACTTATGGCATATTTAATTAGTTAGTAATGGCGGTTTGGACAACGGTCACTCGGGCACACGTTTGAATTTAAAGGCGATGTGACCTTCCCTGGGATTTGTTTCTCATTTTTGTGGCAATCAATAATCATTTTGATGAGGATATGTCTTTTGATCATTTGTTTCTTTAGTCCATCGATCACTTTGTTTCTATTGACAATACTTTTGTTTCGAATATTACTTCGAGCAAGTATTTTTTCCCTTCATCGAAATACTGTATTCGGTCAGTATGGCCGTCTCCTCATTGAACAATATCTAATATCCATTGGGTCTTATGTCGAAGAAACCTTGGGCTTTGGTGTCCTTTATTTTTCCATCAAAATACTTCTTTCATCGATATCACTATGCCCCGTCAATGAATGAGTCTATTATCTCACTAAAGCTTTTCTTTATTTTCCCTTATCATTCTTCACTGATAAAGTTACATCTGTAAAACCATGCATATCGAGAACATGCCTTTTAACCTCCTTGAAACCTATATCCTCATCAATATCTTTTATCGATGTAGCTTCCTTTTGTCTGATCAATATTATTCTTTCGATGAAAACGCTCCTTTTGGTGGGTCTTTTTTATGTTGTATCGATAGTATTATTTCCTCGAGAACTTTTCCCATCGATGAAGACCCTCTTTGATTTCTTCGATATCTTTTGTCGATGAAGTTATTATCATCGATGAGTCCTTTCTAAAATTCATTGGTGTTTCCTTCCTTCGATGGCTCTTTTATATCGATGAGACATCACTGGGTCTCATTGATACCTTTTGAATTCAGATTGATATTATTCTTTCAATGAAAATTCTCCTTTCGGTGGGTCCTTTTTATGTTGCACCGATAGTATTATTTCCTCAAGAACTTTTCCCGTCGATGAAGACCCTCTCTGCTTTATTCGATATCTTTTGTCGATGAAGTTATTATCTTTGGTGAGTCCTTTCTGGAATTCATTGGTGTTTCCTTCCTTCGATGGCTTTTATATCGATGAGACATCATTGGGTCTCATTGATACCTTTTTAATTTGGATCGATATTATTCTTTCGATGAAAACGCTCCTTTCGGTGGGTTCTTTTTATGTTGCACAGATAGTATTATTTCCTCGAGAAATTTTCCTGTCGATGAAGACCCTCTCTGCTTTCTTTGATATCTTTTGTCGATGAAGTTATTATCTTCGGTGAGTCCTTTCTAGAATTCATCGATGTTTCCTTCCTTCGATGGCTCTTTTATATCGATGAGACATCGCTGGGTCTCATCGATAATAAATTTTTTTTTTGATAAAAATTATCATTGTCAAAATTATGACGAATACCAAGCTTTTGACCGATGATGTAATCAGCAGACATACAACGTTCTTATCAGTGAAATGTTCTGGAGTTATCGCACTTCCGACTCAAATGACACAAACATCCGATGAGGATGTTGTATGTGTGACGACACTTCATAGTCAGACGGTTGTCGATGTCTCCGAATGGACCAACGGCACAAGTGTCGGATAAATAGCATCACCGTCGGTACGAAGTTCCAAATTGTCGTCGGCTTTGCAACAAAATCTACTGATTCTGACAACTTCTTTGACCGTCGGTAGAGTCCATTGGATTTTTGTATTTTCGATGGGCATGGCATCATCGACCAATTCGATGCTAAGTTTTTTACAGTTGATTTTGTCGGCACTCCGACGAAAATTTGTTGCAAATCCGACAAACGGCCATTGGAAATTAGCTCCAAATGTACTAGTGAGTCATCTTTGAAGGCCCACTTGATATGCCTATGGGTAAGGGACCTTTTTGAGCATATAACCACTCTCATGTGATTGCCAAGTCACTTCAAAAGTGACCTTTTCTTGATAGACAAAAATCAGCTTTTAGAAGATTGAGTCTTGGTAACACAACCTTCCATTCTTGTGTTGGATGCACTTCCCCACCTTACACTTACCTTTTTAGTTTCCTCTTTTAGAAACCTTGTAAGAGGGTTGGGAAGACCAACCTATGAGCTCTCATCATCCTTTTCCAAGGAAGTTGGAAACCGTGAGATGAGTCTAGTTAGAGGAAAAATTGAAACTTAGAATTTTTATCACCCATTCTCCAATCTTGGAGATCAAGAGTTGTTGAATGAATTGAATTTTGAAGAAGAAAATTTAGCTAAGGTAGAAATCTTGTAGTT